>NW_017308277.1:213424-226005 GCF_000935625.1 Nanorana parkeri | reverse complement strand
ATATATCTGTGACGAATGCAGAACTCTTTTTGAGAGTTTATCTGCTTTGTTGAACACCGTACAAAAGAAAATGTGTACTTTCTGATACAACAAATAAAGTCATAAGGTCTTTAGTTATAGCTCCTTCGGTTATATAAATGGGTAATAAAATATTACAATGAGTTTAATGTGCTGCACCCCGATTCACTACATGAAATTAAAGTTTTTAAAACTAAACTTAAGTGTATAGCTGACCCTCCGTATGGGACCCACCCCAGTTTATGGATAATATAGGTGAGTGGCACAGAATTGATCTCTCTTTGCACTATCCCATGGATTCTTATATTTAATAACAAATACTACTAAAAAAAAGTAGTGGTGGAACAATATAACAATAAAGCCGGTGGAACATTATGGCAAGAAAAAAATGCGATTGTCTGTCCCTCTATTTCTTTCAAACCATTGGATCTATTTAATGCATCTTTACAATATATATACATATATACATCTGATACATCTGCAGCTGTACCAAATCGCTCTGAAATGCAATCTATTAGCAGTAAAAGTTGGCCGGGATGGGTTTGGAAGCGGAGGCTCCTCTTGAGACTAAGAGCGCCACCTAGCAGACACATGATGAATTGCTGCTCAGCAAGCCAATTATCTCCTACATTTGAGAAGGGATCTTGCTGTGCTTCCCTGAGCCTCACCTGAGTTTTTTTTTTTTTCCACTGATCCCCTCAAGGACTGAATCAGCAACAAGATTAATATGGACGTGTACACCTCTGGAGGAAGGAAAGACTTCTAAGCTGACTTTTTGGTGAACTCGTCTTTGCTAGTGATGTGTGCATATCTTTCCCTCTCTATCTCATATTATTGTGCTTGTCTTTAATGCATGCAGTCGCCACCCCCATAGTTCCTTCAGATCCATCTCCCCGCAGCCAGCAGAATCATGAACATACTCCCCTGAATTCTCTCCTTCACCAGGCTACCTCTGCTTTACCTCTGTTCTAGAGGTTCCCACAGAGGGGGCGACAAGGGGACTCCGCAGAAGAGCTCAGGTGGTCTCTCTCAGAAGCCACGGTGGGTTTACATGCAACATATTACCATTAACCCATTCCTTCCTAGGCAAGCCGAAGAACACACGAGGGAGAAAAATGGAGCTCCCATGTGCTGCTTTTCTTTCTCCTCCGCCTGTAAAGAGTTAATAAACTTTTTTTTTTCTTTCTTTTTTTTTTTGCTCCATAAAGCAACTGCCCCACTTCTATCAGCTGCCACTCATGTAATATTAATTCCTAATAAGTGTATGTTATTCTGTGGGATGGGGCTTAAACACATCCACTAACACCTAGATTTCAATGTGGAAGAATAGCTCCTTGTTCTGTGCATTACATTTCATTAACATTAATTTCCTGAATTTGATGCTAATTGTGTGAGCATGGAAACCTCTAAACCCAATCTGTTATTCGCTGTGATATTGTGGACTGTCATGTTACTGCTAAACTGCATGTTTTATGCTCTTTTTGTTTTGTTTTTTACCTGTTTGATTTTCAGATAAATACATCTTTGGTGAACGATAGAATCTGGAAAGTGTATCTAAATTTAGAACTATTTTTGTATATTAACGCAGCTCTGAGCGAATTTAGTTTAGGTTATAATAAAGTTAATTGATTTTGTGGCAGTTGTATGCATTCCCAGGTTGTGTTTATTGAGCATCGTGTGTTGGTAATCCTCCAGTCTCCAATTTGCACTTGACATCTTCCAGACAAGGGATACCCAACTGCATAATGTAACATTGATTTATTGCCGTTGGAGGTAAGTGTTCACTCCTCGGGGTCCTCTGACCAACAGATGTATTTACTAGTTAGAGCTTTGGTGACAAAATACTCAACTGCGACTCCACAAACTGATCAATACCAATCTTTTCACAACACACTTTTTATTCCCCCCCAAACTCGGCTTGTAAGGAAGGAATCACAGCAAATCAAACACAAAATAATAATAATAAAGTCGTGATTAAAAGCAAGCTAAATGTATAATTAGCTCCATAGGCAGGATGAATAAAACATCACGTTACACATTTTATCTATTCCGAAAAGTTTTCTATAAGAAATAACATTTTGGAACAGCTTTGTACGTTTTACCGGCGAAATGTCCTTTGTGAATTCATGGCAAGGATCTTCATTTAATAACATTGTGAACAATACTATAATAAAGATGTTTCATTTTTTACCTGGACTAGTGACCTCATGAAGAGAGCCACAACTCAATCTATTGTGGGGGTCAACTTTTCTGTCATCTTCATCCACTTGTTTCAAGTTTTTGATTTATGAATGTATGTGGGAAAATTACATATTTAACAAACTGCATTATTTTATTCCGATCACAGTTTGTCCATATCTATTTATGTATGTATGAATGTATCTAATATCTATCTATCTCTTTATCTATCTATCATCTAAATGTAACTATCACGTATTTATCTGTTTGTCTGTCTATACCTATCTCTCTATATGTGTCTACTATCTATCTATCTATCTATCTATCTATCTATCTATCTATCTATCTATATATCTGTCTATCTGACTATCCGTCCATCTATCCATCTATCTATTTATCTATCTATTTATCTATCTATCTAATATCTATCTATCTATCTATCTATCTGACTATCCGTCCATCTATCCATCTATCTATTTATCTATCTATCTAATATCTATCTGTCTATCTATTGTCTATCAATCATCCAATCAATCAATCAATCAATCAATCAATCATTAAATCTATCTATCTATCTATCTATCTATCTATCTATCTATCTATCTATCTGTCTGTCTGTCTGTCTGTCTGTCTGTCTGTCTGTCTGTCTGTCTGTCTGTCTATCTGTCTATCTGTCCATCTATCTATCTATCTATCTATCTATCTATCTATCTATCTATCATTTATCTATCAATTTGTCATTTTTACACACATATGTATAACAAGGGTCTGTAGCTATAAACAATCTCCCAGAGAACACACTGGCTGCATGCTGAATAATAGATGGCTGCGTTATTAATAAGCCTTTGTCAGGGGGATTAAGCGACTAAACTGGCCTTTCAGTGTGGGGAGATGAGGAGAACCTATCTCCTCGCAGCTACGTGTCAGGTTTTGTAATCTAGAAAGCACTGAAAGCTATGGGAGATATCGCATTTATTTTCCCATAAACACAGAATTGGAAATAAAGACCCCCTATCTCAAGGCGTGACTGCCCCTGCTGGCCTTGTCCACTCTCAGCCCCTTTCCATCCACGGCAATGCCAACTTCTATTTCTTCCCTCCAAGACGTACCAATGCACAACAGAATGAGAGAAAACAGGAAAGTCCCAATGTAGGGGTGCAGGGAAGTGTCGGCTCTGTGCTAGTAAACAAACGACTGCTGAGATACGTGGGAGCCAAGAGATGGCTGGAAATTCTACTATTCATATGGCAGCAGCGTGGCCTTTGGAAAGAGGTCCTGTCACTCAGGGGAAGGGGCATTTCTTTAACCGGCTGTCAATACACCCACAAGGCAGATCCCAGAAGCGATGCTCACACAGACAGTGGGAAACAGGCAGACAGATTTGACAGAAATGTACACCAGCTATACAGACTGTGCGAAACACACACAAAGATCACAAGAATACATAGAGACTAGAGAGATACACACGGACCCTACAGAAATACACACCAGATATAGAGAGAGTGACTGTGGAAAGAGGGAAAAGCACACACAATGTTTATTGGACTACATTCAGAATAAAGAGTGCAAAACACATATATACATACAGAATTAAACACAAACTATATAGAGAGAGCTGAGATACACATACAGAATATAGAAATATACATCCTGACTGTATACAGAGTGGGAATAAACATACAGATTATAGAAATACACACAAACTATATAAAGAATGAAAAACATACACAAACCTTACTTGACTACATACAGATTCTATAAAGAGTGCAAAACACAGATATAGAATACAAAAATACACACAGACTATATAGAAAGCTGGAATACAAATGCAGAATTTAGAAATACATACACATTATAGGAATACACACACATCGAGAGAGTGTAAACACACACACACATTATAGGAATACACACACACACACATTATAGGAATACACACACATCGAGAGAGTGTAAACACACACACACACACACACACACACACACACACACACAAGGAATACACACACACACACACACACACACACACACACACACATTATAGGAATACACACACACATATTATAGGAATACACACACACAATATAGGAATACACACACACACAAATTATAGGAATAAAACACACACACGGATTTTATAAATACACGCATATTAGAGGAATACACACATATAGAGAGAGTGTAAATACACACACAGATTATGGAAGTATACACATCTTATATAGAGAGTGGAAATACACACATACAAACTGTAAACAAAAAAAAAGGACACACATCAAATAGTGGTAAACAAAGACAGACTGACAATACAGACCCTCCACTGACAGGGGAAAGATGCAGAGATATACACCCCAATATATTCACACCCTCACACAACTCAGGGACACTCTCAAAAGTTGTTAATTCGTATCTGCAGAACCAATTAGATCTCTTTGGTGAAGTCACATCCATACAGGATGAATTCTGATTGGTTGCTGGTGAAGAAGTTTTGATTGGGATAAGGCCATGTGTGTCCATTGGATGGAGGATCATAAAGTGACACGAGTACATGCAGTCAGTGTAGAGACAGATAACACACAGGGTGACAACGTATAGACAGTGACACAGAGACGAGCAATGACAGAAGACATACTGATGCAGTATACAGAGGGGAAGAAAGCACAGACACACTGACAGGAATACATAAGGGGGGCAGGTAGGCATGCAGACAGATACACAATACACAGACAGTGTGGGGGGGGGGCACACAAAGTGTCACAATTACACAGATACACTGGAAAAGGTACGGCACATACATAGACAACAATGAACACAATGAGGGTATACACAGATTGTTAGGATTGTGCACAAATATTATGGCCAAACACAGGACACACAATATACAATTAAGACATGGAGCAATGTGTGCAGAAACCTTGTGGACACACAGGCTGACAAATACACTGAGCTCCGCAAAATACACAAATCACATTCACACTTTACTATAGGAATTCCTTGGCCCAGTAAATCTGTTTCACTTCAAACATCCAATCATGTACAGGGGGAGTCGGAGAATACCTTGTCTATGCTGAATGAATGCAGCCAACACAGACTGATGGGCTAAGTGATTCATTCTTCCTGTAGTACATCATCACCAGCGTAAAGTATAGAAAGTTCAGTACATACACTGGTCTGAACAAGTATACACACACCAAGAACTCACACAAACGTGTCCACACACTGGCAGTTTACATTCACATCACTGCTGGACTCATATACACATTCTGACAAGGTTTCACATACAGCACTTTATGTACTCGCACTGACAGGGGTATGCATGCATCGCTGCTGAATGTTGCTGTATACACAGGGTATAACACGGTATACACACTCAGACAGGGGTACACATACACCACCAGCCAACATGGTATACACACTTCCACATAGTACACATATACCACTGGTGAGCATAGACACACTCCCACAGGGGTATACATGTACTATTGATAAACATGTTATACACAACCTGACAAGTGCACATATATCGCTGGTGAACAAGATATACCTAATGGTAGAGTTACACGTACACCACTGTAGAATATGATATACATAATGTGCAGTAGAGGTACACGTACTCGTATGACATACATGCATTGGCAGAGGGGTGCAAACATAATTGCAGTGCATGTATATACACATAAAGAGGTACACCACTGTGTGTATATATATATGTAGTGCATTACTACAGAATGTGATATACATACACTGGCAGAGGTAAAAGTACACCTTTTAAGAAAACGATCACACAGACTATACACTTTTGCTGGGGCACACACACACACACCACTGCTGAATATAATATACATGCACAGAAAGTGGTACACCCCCAACTGCTTTATATAATGTACATATGGCGCACACACACACACACACACACACACACACCACATATGAATATAATGTACATACACAGAAAGAAGTACACACACACACACCAACCATCAATATATAATACATGCACAGAAAGAGGTACATACACCACTAGTGAATATCATATACCTACACATAAAGAGGTACACGCACCACTGGTGATTATAATATACATACACAAAGGGAGGGACACACACCACTGATAAATATAATATTCATACAGAGAGAGAGAGAGAGGGACATACACCACTGATTAATATAATGTACATACACAAGTACACACATCACTGATGAATATAATATTAATACACAGAAAGAGGTACACACTATTGATGAATATAATATTAATACACAAAAAGGGGTATAAACACCACTGTTTAATATACTATCCATACACAGAGAGAGGTACACACACATGGATATAATGTACATACATACAAAGAGGTACACACACCACTGATCAATATATAATATATACAAAGAAGGAGGTACATGCCACTGATAAATATGATATACATACGCAGAGAGAGGTACACACCAGATATGATTATGAAACACAGAGAGAGGTACACACCACATTTGATTATGATACACAGAGAGAGGTACACACCACATATGATTATGATACACAGAGAGAGGTACACACCACATATGATTATGATACACAGAGAGAGGTACACACTACATATGGTTATGATACATAGAGAGAGGTACACACCACATATGATTATGATACACAGATAGAGGTACACACCACATATGGTTATGATACACAGAGAGAGGTACACACTACATATGGTTATGATACATAGAGAGGTACACGCCACATATGACTATGATATACATACACACCATTGCAGAAAATAGTATATACACACACACACACACACACACACTCACACCCTCAGACACACGGAGATAGGGACACATTTGGCTGTTTTTGTACCAAAGATCATTTTCCCTTTTTCTTCCTTTGGAGGTGTCAGAGGGCTTGTGTTGTCAAGGTCAGTGCTATATAAGAGCCTCGGAGGACCAACTAACAGCAAGTAATGCCCTCCCTGGGGTGAGGGGTTTATCCTGTGTGTTCACCGTACAGCTCCCTCTTCACCCCTTCACTGCCAAGGAGCACCACCACACCTCATGTACACCGGTCATCGATCATCATTCCACAGCCCCCATCCCAGCACACAGCACCGGGCTTCGGTGGGAGAGTGCAAAAAGAATGAGTTGAAAGGAAATTTGGGGTCAGTTCAGGTCTAAGTGTAACATCTGCAAAACATTGCCACAGCCTGTGTAGACAAAAATGCCATTTGCTGTACAAACCCAGCACTAATGGCTGGAGCTCTCTCCGCAGCTCTCATCCCATCCTCTCTCTCCCTCTCTCATCAAAGGTCACCATTAATTGCGTGAATAATATTATTGTGTTTGCCTAGCAAGTATAATAGCAATAATATGTATGTCTAAAACAAATAAAAGAGAGGGGGGGGGGGGGGGATGGGTTCCCCGTGGGATCTCTAAACTTGTGTACATTCTAAAAATGTCTTCAGATTAAATATAAACTCAAAGAAAATACATCTCCAACACAAGAGGATTAGAGGCTTCCTCCATATACAATTTAATTACAGCCAATTTATCATATCGTTTGAATCCCACTATAAGATTCAAGTATGTGTGAGGTTAAGTAGCTTTTCAATGCGACGCTTCGAAATGGCTTATTCAATAAAGAACACCTTTAAATCCTAACACCGCCATTGCAAACACCATACATATGGAGGCCGGAGAGATCTCCATATTTCTTCAACGAGAAAAGCATTGCGATAAAAACAAAACAGAATGCTGCCTGGCACTGGGAGCTTCAGGAAAGCAGATGTTAATTTTTTCACGTATCTTTTATGGCCCTTTACATGTGTAACATTGGAAGCAATCCAGAACGCCTCTATTATTTGCTAAATGACTGTTGGTTGAAGCTTTACTATTCTCAGCAAAAGCCTCAGTATATTATATCAATAAACTAAGCATCTGGGCTCCGACCATAGCAGGAAAACTGGAGGAGCTTCTTAAAGGAAGGCAATGGGAAATACATGGACACCTTCATCTGATGAATTAGGGTCACTGGTGCTTATCTTTTTAATAGAACATAGAACTATGTAATTTTCTTTGCCAGGGTGGAGCCTGTATTCTTATACCATAAAAAGTAAGTGAATTTGCCTTTTGTTCTGCTTTACAATACTATTATTGGCCAGGTTAGTAAATGTCACTCTGACTGTTATTTATTTTGTATATACGATCATCAGAGGATGTGGAATTCATTGTCCAAGTTGCTCTTTCTGGTTAAACTCCACTTGTTTCTGAAGGCACTTCGGTCGTCGTAATTTTGAGTGAATGATGTTACATGGGGAGTCTTGCGGTCGCCATTGACCTTTCCAGGAATGCATGTATTTATATTTAATGCACTTGGTGGATTCTCTCTCGAGTCAGCCCTGACAGATCATGTCTGCCATGGGAATGATGTACCCTTTTTGCGTTGGAGGCCGCAGAGAAAAGGGTCTGAACATCAAATTTCTTCAAATATGAAAAATAGGTCAGCAATAAAATTGGTCACAGCATGGAGTGTAATTGCAACAAAATGCTGCTGAGTAAATGCTAAAGAGCTAGCTGGCTGTGGGGACAGAGTCGCAAACCATCTGGTGTGTGTTAGAGCACAGAGTTGTAAATATATTGCTCTTGCATGATCTGCTTGCTAGAAGTGCACAGGGCCTGCAAGCTTCCCATATGCTGGCTGGAGTGGGGATGGAGAAGTGACATGCACACCAGTAGCTGGCTGGCTGGCTGGCTGGCTGGCCCGGGCACACACTGCTTCCTAGCAGCAGCTGCAGAGCAAGGTAAGCGCTGCCGTGTACACACCCACCGTTTATGGGCTGCCGCCGCCGATAGGTTCCCGGGGCGCTGACGTCATAGCACACTGCAAGAGACTTCATATTATTGAAAGCATTTCTCATCTGTTTCCCATCACTTATAGAGTGTCGCCCCTTCACTGCACGCTGGATGAAGCTGCTAAGAGGGAATCTCTGCCGGGCTATTTATAACGAGTCTCAGGCTGGGTCATTATGTCACACTACATTTCAGCTTATGACATTAATTAAAAACAAACGAAAGCATATGTAGTGCAGTAGTCTGGTGGAGTCAAACACAATGCAGCAATGCCTCTTCTGTGCTGACATCTGGAATGTGTGTGAGAATTAGTACACAATGCTGAGATATAGATGTATACTGTACATACTAGGTTACACACATCCCACTCTGTCTATCGTCAATCAATCAGCTTATCTATCTAGAAATCATGTAGATAGATTATCTAGATAGGTTAGATAGATAGATAGATAGATAGATAGATAGATAGATAGATAGATAGATAGGCTATCTACAGATCTATTAAATATCTATCTGTCTATCTATTGTCTATCAATCATCCAATCAATCAATCAATCAATCAATCAATCAATCATTAAATCTATCTATCTATCTATCTATCTATCTATCTATCTATCCATCTATCTATCTATCTATCTATCTATCTATCTATCTATCTATCTATCTATCTATCTATCTATCTATCTATCTATCTATCTTTCTACCTATCTATCCGATATCTATTCGATATCTATCTATCGTCTATAAATCATCTATCCATCTATCTATTGCAGACAAATATGTGTCCTTTTGGCATTGGGAGGAATAGACAATTCTTTATCATCAATCATATGTGATCCTATCAATAAACTCCCAGTCAGTCAGTACACTTACACTTATTAGTTTGAGTACCGTATGTTTAGTATAAGAAAGTATCAGCGCAGTTTTATTGTGTGTGGGATTAGTATTCACATTAGACTCATAATAACAAAATGGTGAAAAAAAAAGATAAAATAAGAACAAAAAAGTCTTACTTTTCTTCTGCGGGCGTCTGTCTCCTGCCGCTGCCTCCTCTAATTATCTGAGCTCTATTTCTTTCCTCAGAGACACTCGGAGGGGTTTTAGGTGGAAAGTGATTTGTGCTGAGTTATTTTTGAGCAAGGAGCGCTGCCCATGCCCACAGGCTCTGACTGGAGTGCAGATTGAGACATATCTTGTTCCCTATAAAAGGATCATTTCATGTGGGAGGCTGGACACAAAGTTTGGACTCGTGACTGGCATTCCTGAGAGACATGCATATTTTAAAACAACAAAGCAAGCTGGGGAGAGGGCTTAGGGGGAGAAGCACAAAAAAAAAAACTTGGGAAGAAGTTACTTAGTGACAAACATCTGTCAACATGGGGTCATTTGTCTGAAGAGGCTGCTATGGCTTCTGTACACAGAACTACTTACCATTTTACACCTGTATTAAAACAAACAGCTTATTAAAATGTACAAACAGGCAGGAAAGTCACAAAGAAATCAGCAATACATAAATTAGTAAAAGGAAAACTTTATTTCAACTTTAGTTTATTAGCAACATTGCACATTGGCATCATATAGGATGATGAGCAGAGAAGACATTAGCATGGAATCACTAGGCTCTTCTAGGTAAAAGCTCCTTTAGAGACTTGATTTGGAATCCCATGGCACATATATAGAATCTCCCTGGCACATATGGATGATCCCCTGGCACATGGGTAGGATCCAATGGCACACATGGAGGATCCCCTGGCACATATGGATGATCCCCTGGCACATGGGTAGGATCCAATGGCACACATGGAGGATCCCCTGGCACATATGGATGATCCCCTGGCACATGGGTAGGATCCAATGGCACACATGGAGGATCCCCTGGCACATATGGCGGATCCCCTGGCACATGTGGAGGATCCCCTGGCATATATTAGAGTCTGCTGGCACATGTGTAGGATTCCCTGGCACATTTGTAGAATCCCCTGGCACATATGTAGAATCCCATGGCACACGTGTAAAATTCCCTGGCACATATGAAGAATCCCCTGGAACATATGTAGAATCACCCTGGCACATGTGTAGAATCCCCTGGCACATATGTAGAATCCCATGGCACATATGTAGGATCCCCTGGCACATATGTAGGATCCCCTGGCACATATGTAGGATCCCCTGGCACATATCTAGGATCACCTGGCACATGTGAAGAATCCCCTGGCACATGTGTAGAATCCCCTGGCACATATCTAGAATCCCCTGGCACATATCTAGAATCCCATGACACATATGTAGGATTCCCTGGCACATATGTAGGATCCCCTAGCACATATGTATAATCACCCTGGCACATGTGTAAAATCCCTTGGCACATGTGTAGCATCCCTTGGCACATATGTAGAATCCCCTGAAACATATGTACAATCCCCTGGCACATATGTAGGATCCCCCTGGCACATATGTAGAATCCCCCTGGCACATATGTAGAATCCCCCTAGCACATATGTAGAATCCCCCTAGCACATATGTAGAATCCCCCTGGCACATATGTAGAATCCCCCTGGCACATATGTAGAATCCCCCTGGCACATATGTAGAATCCCCCTGGCACATATGTAGAATCCCCCTGGCACATATGTAGAATCCCCCTAGCACATATGTAGAATCCCCCTGGCACATATGTAGAATCCCCCTGGCACATATGTAGAATCCCCCTGGCACATATGTAGAATCCCCCTGGCACATATGTAGAATCCCCCTAGCACATATGTAGAATCCCCCTAGCACATATGTAGAATCCCCCTGGCACATATGTAGAATCCCCCTGGCACATATGTAGAATCCCCCTGGCACATATGTAGGATCCCCCTGGCACATATGTAGAATCCCCCTGGCACATATGTAGAATCCCCCTAGCACATATGTAGAATCCCCCTAGCACATATGTAGAATCCCCCTAGCACATATGTAGAATCCCCCTGGCACATATGTAGAATCTCCCTGGCACATATGTAGAATCCCCCTGACACATATGTAGAATGCATCCCTTGGCACATATGTAGAATCCCCTGAAACATATGTAGAATCCCCCTGGCACATGTGTAGAATCCCCCTGGCACATGTGTAGAATCCTCTGGCACATATGTAGGATCCCATGTAAAGTGTACTTTTCATATGTCCAGTTGCGCTGAGGGATATAAAGCATGCTCACTTTCCAGCAGTGGCAGATAAATCTGTGGCTCTGAAGACAAAGGCAGATCAGGCCTAGTGGTGAGCTGGATATCTCTGTTAGTTGTCAGTGTAGGTCCATTGACAGAGAATGCTAATGAGTCTTTGCAGGGCTGGAGAAGACTGCATCTCTCTTGTCTCTGTCTCTCCCTTTCCCCTTATTCCCCTCCCCCACATGACTGACTTACATCCCACTCCCCTCCTCCTCTGAAAGCAAGGGGATCGATAACTGACCCCACGATTTTTCCAGTGCTTTATGTACCTGACGGAGCAGTGATATTATCAGTCTTAAACGTTATATACAGCAAACGTCTTCTTAAAGC
>NW_017308277.1:212616-213397 GCF_000935625.1 Nanorana parkeri | reverse complement strand
CACAAGCATGCTGGAGGAAATGCATATAGACTATTATGCAGCCATTATCCAGATTACTGACAGTGATTCTGCTGTCAGCAAGGTGAAAATGCTTCACACTCCCCCCTATCATATCTACATTAGCACAGAGCACCCAATAGCAACACAAATATCCTGCAAAATCATGTAGTAAATCCCAGGAAATGGTTTTGTATTAACAAGCAGACTATTGCATTGCTTGCTGATAAGAGCCAGACAGAATACAGCATGTTACATCTCCTGGTCACAGCACTGCTCTGAATATACAGCAGGCCTGATATACACCACATTCAGGCACATAACACACATTCCCATGTCTTTGTTATGGGTCGTGGACGACAGAGAGCTGTGCAGAATATTAAGATATGGGGAAACATAGAAAAAGTGAAGATGGATACTGAAAGGTAGCAGAAGTGGGGACTTGCTGGAAGGGAAATAGTTAACAGTTTAGAAGCCTGGCCATCCTGAAGCAGGGAAAGGGAAGAGAAAAGTTAGGGGACTCGATTCCCTGACAAGTAGGGATAATAAATGAGTGGGGCTTTCAGATAGATATCTCAGACGTGAAATTGCACCCAGCTGGTTGTGTAAGCAAACAAATAGTTTCATGTTAGAGACCCTGGACTTGTGGCTTGATGAATGGAACACGACAGAGGGAAATGGCACTTTAACTCATTTACGAATAAAACTGTGGCTTCCTAAGTAAAAGGACCTGGTGAGGCCATGTATCCTGAGCGAGGAGTTTAACAAGATTTTTATTAGTACC
>NW_017308277.1:211323-212495 GCF_000935625.1 Nanorana parkeri | reverse complement strand
ATTATCAAGAAATGCAGAAAATTAATCTCTACTTGAACTTTGTAGAGGAGGATTGTACATCAGTGCCAAGATATAAGCAAGCTTGGTATGTCTGGGGGTCACTGACCATGAGTGGAACCTCACCCAAAACTTTGAGAGCTTCATAGGAGTTGAAGTTACAATTGACAGACAGATGCTGGAACATATAAGAAGATACAAGTCATCAGCAATGTTGGTGAAAAAAAAATCTCTTCCCTCCAAATAGTTTCTATTAAGTATGACACTCAGTTCAAACAAAACCAGGCTGGTGCTTGACGCCACAAATCCCCACTCACATCAATTCGCTACACCAGTTGGCACAGTCCCAACTACTGTTCCCATATTTACAAAAAAAAAGAATACAGAAGGGGGTAAAAAAACAAAAACACTCTAGCTATTATTGTACATTCCCACAAATGACATTCGTTCATTGGATGATTAAAATAATGGGGCGCATAGAAATCCCACAAAATGAAAGGTCGTTTTTACAAGATATGAATAACAGTAACATTTAGCAGCAAACATAGGCGTTCTTACAGTAAATGAAGCCTGTCAGTGCATGGGAGATAGTAGATACAGGATACTTCGATTTGTGATAAGAAATGGGAATATAGTGCAGTATTGAGACCGCCCGCTACAGCACACCTGTATGGAAGCAGGTTAAAAAAAGTCCCCGGACAGACAGACAGACACAATGTTTAATGACGGATAAAAGTCATTTTGCATGGTGCGAAGGGAGATCGGGAGCCGTGTGTCTCCCATGATCATGGACGCCGGAGCTTTGAGACATTTCCGTGAGGTGTCAGCATGGACAGCTTTGAAATTGCCCTATTTATCAAAGTCAGAATATAATCCAAGCGTCCAGAGGAGGCCGGGGAAGTAAATCCCTGAATCAGCTGGGTAACCTTCCAATTTGCACGAGTACTGCTAAATATTTATCTGGAGCGGGTTGGCTGGTACTGGGCGAGCAGAACAGGCAATCAATAATCGTCATACACCTTAGTGTGCAAAGAATCAGCATCTCAATAAGTATTAGACCCCGCTGGAAGCCACAAACTAGATCACTATTGGCAGCTTAGTAGTGGCCTATGTAAAAATAATACTATATCTATCTATATTAATTATATATATTATTCTACAGAATTGTCAGGATT
>NW_017308277.1:202030-206618 GCF_000935625.1 Nanorana parkeri | reverse complement strand
CAAGTCCATGCCTGAAAAAGTCTCGCTGCTTGCACAACACGCAGTATATCAAGCTCACTTGTATAGCATCAAAAGACAAAACGCAGCCTTTGCTGAATAATTTGCAGGCTTTATATTTATGAGACAAATGCCTAATTTGCACTTCAGTATTGGTGCTATCAGTACTCCAGTCCATGCCTGAAAAAGTCTCGCTGCTTGCACAACACGCAGTATATCAAGCTCACTTGTATAGCATCAAAAGACAAAACGCAGCCTTTGCTGAATAATTTGCAGGCTTTATATTTATGAGACAAATGCCTAATTTGCACTTCAGTATTGGTGCTATCAGTACAGGCCTCCCAAGATTATATCTCAATCTGAACAATACTTTGATGTGCCTGTGTGCCATCTCTCTATTATGCAGCCATAGCCCACTCCATGACGTCAGCATCCCTCCTTCCACAGCACTTTCTTCATCTACCTGCCAAGTTTTGCCCGGGTGCTTGAAAAGTCACCGACGTCTCAGTGTTACATGGGCGCAGTGGCATCGATGAACAGATGCACAATAGCAGAGCACCAGCAAAAAGCTTTAACACTAACGTGCAGACACCCATATATTTGTTTAATGTTAGAAAAAAAAGTCAGCTTGTAGATTGAACAGCAGCTGACAGGAGGAAAATCATTGCCAATAAGTCGTCAGATTGAAAATCCTTCCTTTCCGGGTGTTATTTTTAAAGATCCAGCGTTATTAATACGTTGAGAAAGGGCTCCCTTGGCAGTATGTGTTCTAACAGATCTGTCTCACATTCTATAAAACATTAATGCGCCCAAAGCTGTTACAGAGATCTGCACCAGGAGCCAGAAAGCATAGGGGAAGATTTTTACCTTCAAAGGAGCTATATTATGGAAGCGATTTTTTTATTTTTAAATTAAAAATTGTGTGTGTGTGCTGGATGGGAACAAGGGAATGCACATATCTCCCTTTCTCCATCCTGCCAGCCGCAGCACAATGAGACCTATGGCATACATAGTTCTACCACCCAGTGAGAAAAACCTCGGGTAAGATATCTATATTAATAGTTTGGGAATACCCTTTACACTGAGAGAGGAGAGCAGGAAATAATACGATTGCTCAAATAGATAGCAAAGAAATAGGGTCATATTAGGAAGCACATTGTTAGCTTGTGAAAAGCCTTTTCTCAACCATTCTCATCGTTCACACAACTGTATCCATTACACTCGCCCTTTTTTTTTCCTTCTTACATGTACTACAAAAGCGCTCATATGTCGCATTAAAAACCCTCAAACACGCACAAAAAAGTCAAAACAGCAACAAAATCCCAATAAGCACACAATTAGCAATCAGCGCAATCCAAGAGAAAGAGCAAATCTCTTTCTGTGATCAGTATTTGTGGCCCTATGGGTCTTGCAATCATAGATAACCATCCAAAGTGTTTTTCTGTAACCTAACTTGAACTTTGCAAGCGGCAATATAATGACTTAAACCCCTATTTTTTTTTTTTGTGATGACCAGCCAGCAACAAACCACCATCTTTTGCTAAAGTCTTTTATTTTGTTTAAATTCTCACTTCAATTTTAATTCTTGAAGAACATAAGCTTGGACAACATATATCGCACTCATTATAAGAAGCAAAGGGTTATATCAAAAAATTATTAGTAGAGAATTACAGGAATCCTGGTTTGGAACCAGAAAAAAATACAAAACAGATATAGATACATAGACACAGGACGAGTTTTTTGTGGGTTTTTTTTTATAATTATTTGGAACTGTTATTTTTTCCCCCTAATTCTTATGTCTTGCTTTCTTTATGCGCATACAATGTTTTCAATTAAAAAAAAAAAAAAAAGAAATGAAAGTAAAGACTAGTATATTACAAAATCAACAACAAATGTTCATGGTGCTTATGTGCATGTGTAGCTACACACAGGATTTATCACAAGTCTGCTTTTTGTCGCCTGTACAGAATAAATCCATCTCAGTCCACAGCGCATCCATTAGGGTTCTTGTCTGCATATTTTAATCATAGATCCCCTTGGTCCTTTTTTTTGTGTGTGTTTGTTTTCATTTCCCCAAACACACGGAGTTCATTATTGTTGACATCCTAAGGAGTTTTGTATGTATTCTGTCTGCGTCCACACCATGGTTGTTCGTACAGAGTCGTACAGAGTTCTGTCGCAGTGATTGTCTTTCTGGCTGTTCTCTAGGAACACTGGATTGACATATAAGGCCAGTTGAAGCTACTTCCAGATAATAACATATCTCTGATGAGGGTCTCTATAGGGGTTTTACCTACCAAGCGGACGAAGAAGAGCTGTTCAATGACTGAGGAAGATACAGTACGCAGGGAAGGCAGCCTCAGAAGAAGTTTGCCGAACCTGCTCGGTTGGTTGGGGTACTGGCTCCTGACATACTCCTCCAGGGCGCATTGGGACTTTTCCTGTAGACTCTCAATGTGAGCAGCATCTGAAAGGCCACAGGCGTCTGTATAGGAGCCCACCATGGAGGAGGAGAGACAGACAGACAGGGTACACAGTTAGTATGGCACAAGGAATTTGCAGTCACATCACTAAAATCACATGAAATCAACTTTAAGGGCTTAAGTACTAAAACAAAAAGTAATGTTCACACTGGCCAGTCCAATCTGTGTTTAGTTTAAACACTGATAACAATAATAATAAACATTCAATTAAAATAATAATAAAAACAACACTAATAATAATAATAATACCTGGACTTGGCTGTATGTAAAATTGCTCTTTTAGTAAATCAGATATAAATGTTGGCAGGAAACAGCTGGATCTTGGCTTAAGTGTTTTTTTTTTAAATATATATACAATATACAATAAATGATACACCAGTGTATGCCAGTTCTCCAAGTTCACAGTCAAAGCATTGACTATAATAAATAAAGAATCGGAATAATGCAGTGTGATGTACTCCCCAGACACAGAAGCACTCAGTCATTCAGACACTCATAAACCAGCGACCAGTCCTATTCATTAGTCCTACCCCCTCCCCAATAGTGCTAGTCCTATACAGCCAGTTATGTAGCCTAAAGATAGCACTTTAGGTTTTGTTTTGCTCTGTTATATTGTTGTAGGGGACACTTAGTTTGGGTAGATGTAGGCACAGGCTCAAGGCGCCAACTGCACCCCTTCATCCAATTTGCCAGCATGTATTTCATGCTGAATTTGAAAATGCTGAAATGTTTATGGCTATATACTACACCACGTGATCCCCTTAAATCAATCAACCCTCGCTGCAGGTTTCACAGCTACATGGAGGCATAAAATCCACGCTGCTGGAATAAGACTGTTTTGTGGAATCAAGTGCTTGGATGAGGAACCCTACATCTGACACCTTCTAGTAAAACCATATAATAAAAAAGGGGTATAATAAAGTAAATGATGCCACTTAACTGTGGCCCCATACTCTATACTGTTTACCCAGACAGTTCTACACATGCTGAACACAGGACCATGTCCTCTCACTTCCACACACAATCTATAGATGACCTCTGGAAATGAGGATTATAACATCACCTATAAAACTTCACCTATTATTACCAAGGCTTGCCAGAAGCACAAGGCTTGCTGCAAGAGGGCAGGGTGTTTTGTCTCCCTCAGAAAGTCGATATTTAAAATAAATTTAAATAAATCGAGTCAGGAAACTGTGACAAATTGGTTTCAAGGAGTGTGAACTGGAAAAAAAGTTAGGTCTGATATAAGCTTCATATAATTCTTTCTTTAAAAAAAGCGAATAACACTCGACACATTCCAATAACAGGCAAAGTAAATAAATACAACTCATCATAAAAACTTCACAGTCGATAAAGGTTAGCCTGGTGTTATCTTTACAAAAAAAAAAGAAAAGGAGAACAAGGAATATACAAAAAATGATGAAAAGATGATCTCGGTTGGATATTGCTAAAGCATGGGATGAAAAGATTTGATGTAATTAAATTTATTTTGGCAGATCACTCTCTAAATAATTATTTTTTAGCCCAAGGCTAGAAATGCAAATAAAACAAATGACGATTGTGAAGCTCTAATCAGTCTTCAGATGTATGTAATGATCCAGACGTGTTTTGTAGTGTTGATGTAATGTATGCATGTATATTTTATTGGTTACTAGGAAGGAGAGATTGTTAAGGTCTGAGTGTTGTGCAAAGCGCACATCCCTGAACACTGCTCTATGAGAGATGCGGCCAGTCCTTACACTGAACAGCTAGATCCCTCTCTGCATGGCTCAGGGGCTGCTTATATAGCCAACAGCCTTACATATTACCTATAACATAACATATGCAATGTAATCTGTATAGTAATTTAGATCTCAGTGCTTATTAAGGATATAGGGCATGCTAACCTGATCTGGGTCCCTACATTAGCATTATAATACACCATATTTGCCTATGCGTGGTTGGAAATTAAATCATGACGATGCAGGTCTCTGTATATGTTTTGCATGTAGTTCCCAGAAACTTTACACTCAGCTGAAACAGTTATGTCAATAAGCTGAATAAACTGAACTGTGCTATCAGGTAGACAGCATGGGGGGGGGGGGGGGGGGATCACAGCCCACACCCCA
>NW_017308277.1:198042-200931 GCF_000935625.1 Nanorana parkeri | reverse complement strand
GGGGGATACACAGTCCCTGCTCCACAGCAGGAGGGACATCTAAGAGAAAGTCTTCTATTTAGATTCAAGTTCCACTTGAAATAGAAACAATGTTATAGATGACAAGCCAGCTAAATGATGTCCTATTTGTAACAACTGCCAGGAAATTGTTACCTTTCATTCTGACACAGAAACGTATAACATGTTTCTTTTTCTCTCATTTTAGTTGATCTGTTTTATGACATGGCTGTAATCAGTATTAATCTATTTCTTGATTATTTTTTTTTACATCTCTCCCCTGCAGCTCTTTACGCAGCATGGGAGCAGAAAGAGTTAAGTAATATGTGAGCTCCATAAATTAATAACGTTTAAGGGGAAACACGGGTCATGACCTAACCCCTTGGATGGAGTCCAATGTACAAAAGGTTGAAACTACTTTCCTGAGACTCCATGTGAAAACCACAAACAGGGAGCTTTGTGCCAGCTTTAAATAGTTAGACCCTACTAAAGTCGTTTTTAAATTATGCTGCAAAATGGTGTTTTCATCACTTGAGCCTGGTGGTGGATGGGTTGTGGGAGGGGGTCTCTCACTAAAATTCCCAATCGACTAGCAATCAAAACAAGTTGCTGTAAAGTTGTAGTGCGTATGAGTGGGGGAGGAGAATTTTCAACATAGGGGGAAAAAAATGCAACGAGGATTGACTGGTAAATCCAAGTCCAATTATTCAAGAGCATAAAGCATCCAGTCCTTGTAGATCTAGCGTCTTCGTGATTGATTTGAATAGTGATATAAATAAATGCCCTGTGTTCATCTTCCACATACAATTACAGTGGAGCTGATTTACTAAAGAGGGGGGTTTATTACGCTGAGCAAGCGGACCTGTCTTCGTTGCAAGCATCCAATAATTTAAAATACCAGACAGTGTTAATGAAACGACTGGGGCGTTTTTTTTAAAAGGAGGCACAGGTCCGCTTGACTGACTTATAAATGACACATTTTGTAATTCAGACCCCATGTCCCAAGTAGTCAGAGGAGTTCTTAACAAGTGAATGTTTATGATGTCCTTGTAAACAGCACATTCATTACCCACACTGCTGCAATGCCTCCTATCACAATACACTGTATGTGTTCTAACCTAGCCCTATCTGATGGAAGGAGATTATATGGGAAGATAATAAACAATATGCTGGAAACGTCTCTATTATCGTTATGTCTGTGATTCTCTACGGAAGGGCTCCCTTCAGAACTGCATGGCTGCATTTGTTAGGAGGGGGCTGTCAAAGTACACAGCTGCATCTGACCAGTCTGCATAGCAATGACACCCTCTAAAGAAATGATCTGATGTTCAAATCGATATTAATACGGCATTTGCTGCATTACAATATTGTGCCCATTTAAGAGCCATTTCATACAATGTAAATGCTATCCCTCATGCATGCAAGCCAGGGAGCTGGGGGCTGCTCTGCTCTGCGAGCTGGGCCTTGCCATCTTTGTGTAGGGGCTGATCCTGTCTTATTTATGTGCGGGCATCAGCTCGCATTTATAGAAATCACTGAATCAATATTGCAGAAAAATGTATGGCTTGGCATCATTAAAGGCAAAGCAAGGGTGACTCAAGCAAGCTGCTGCCTTCATTCATCTCTCATTAAAAATGTCTTGTTCCTGTAATAGACACAGTTTAAAGGGCTGCCTTCATGATTACCTCTGAGATTGCTTTTTTTTTTAAATCTACCTAGTGAAAATAATAATAATAAAAAAAAAATCTGTACATGTATGCATGCATGGAGTCAGTGCCTGCTCTCAATTTGCTGTATTTTCAGACAATCTGTTAAATATTTAATAGGAGTATGGTTTCCATAGCAAAATGATTTATAACTGGAAATTGTGCTGTGTGGTTTTTTTCTCTCTACTGCCTTTATATATCAGAAATGATCTGAATCACACTATCACAATTCGGTGGAGGGGGTTCTTTAGAAAAAGGGAACAATAATATCTGTGTTTGAAAACGTGTAGCTTTCCCATTAATATCTAGATGGAGCTTCTTTATAGACACAGACATACACACATACACGGCCTCCTGGATGGTGAGTGGAGTCCCATTCAATCTCATAGAGTGACAGCACAACGCTTCATTAATGTTGGCACCATTCACCCTATAGTGCATCACATCCCCTGTGATGGCAGAGGAATCCCTCTCTTGTGGGGGTGAGATATGGCTGAGGAAACATCCCAGCTGGGATATGACTGCAGCCAACATGGGATGGAGTGATGTACAATATGTATGTGTGTGTACTGCCCCCCCCCCTCACCACCAGCCAAGGGTTCTCTACTCACCTGATGTGAACAGGACGATGGCTTTGAGGCAGCTGTATTCGGCAGAGTCTACGTGCAAGGCCTTGAGCTTCTCCACCTGCTCCTGAAAGATACGGATGTGGTCCATAAAGGCCACCACTCTGTCGGCCGACATTGGGGAGGCATGGAGGCCAGCGGCGGCCAGGAGAGGGGCCACATGGAGGGGCATGGAGCACTGGGCTGCATTCAGCACAAACAGCTCACTCCAAGTCAGCCGGAGAAGAGACACCTGGTCGGTGATCTGAAGGTCTGGGAAAAAAGGGATGTTCCTGGCCCATTCCACAGCACTGAACAGTAACCGGGCCGCCAGCTCGCAGATGTTCTCAATGCCCATGATGTTGTTAGGTTGCATGCATTGGCTGCCATAGCGGGAGGTGGGGTAGGGCTCAGCCCGCAGAAGGAGAGAGATGTATCCCGACAGATAGCAATGGCCGTTCAGGGGGTCACCATTCGTCAGAGCATACTGGCCTGGGTTCGGTTGGGTTGGAGGCATTCTTCCTCGCTGAACCGCTGACAAAAACAAACAGAAAGAAGAGGAAATGTGCAACCAGGGCTGG
>NW_017308277.1:195524-198031 GCF_000935625.1 Nanorana parkeri | reverse complement strand
TATGTCACTGCCACTTATTATTAAAAAATAAAATAAAACACACACAAAATACAATCACTTGATCATAACTATACAAAGTGACACCACAGCAATACAATATGAGATGTAAACATGGGAGTCCTTAATAAGTCTCATTGCTGGATCCTCTCTAGATGTAAATGTTGCTTCTGATCTACTAATCTGAAATCTAATAAAAGGATCATTTGATGGAACATGCTGTTGTGTAACTTTTATCACTCAGTGCACTGCTCAGCCTCTGGGATCCTGGAAATGTCAGGATATGGTTAAATAATAATAATAGTAAAAAAAAAAAAAAAAAAGAGAGGACTTACAATAGTTAAACATTGTGGGAATTAATTCCTCAGCCAGCCAATTAATACAGGTAGTAATGCTTCCTGTGTGTGTGCAAAGCATACTATGAGGGCTGGCACACTGAGTGCCCACAGCTTAGATGCAAAACGCTGTATTCATTAACTGCAAGGGAGCTGAACGTAAGCAAGCTTATTTATGCTTCAACTCGGGAAAGCTGACCAAAGTCTGATATTTTTTTTTTTTTTAATGTGAGCTTTTGCTTGACTCCAGAAGTGCCAGCTACCTCGCCATGTAAACAAGAAGTTTAACACACAACATGGCACACTTTGCTGTTTACACACAGAAATTGGCAGCTTGGAGACTATGTCACCTCTTTTATAAATCAGACATTTTTTAAAATCCTTTCTGATCCATTATTACATCCTTGCACTTCTGTATCCCTGATCTTCTGTATCCCTGATCTCCTGTATCCCAGATCTCCTGTATCCCTGATCTCCTGTATCCCAGATCTCCTGTATCCCAGATCTCCTGTATCCCTGATCTCCTGTATCCCAGATTTTCTGTATCCCAAATCATGTGTATCCCTGATCTCCTGTATCCCTTATCTTCTGTATCCCTGATCTCTCTTTTTATTTACATAGTTACATAGTAGGTAAGGTTGAATAAAGACACATGTCCATTCAGTCTTGTGTATTTATCAACATAAAAATAGATATTACACATGACATCCTATCCAGGAGGTTTTGTTGTAGTTTTAATGGCTGTTATTTAGTTTTACTTCAACATTTAGGGGTGATTTTAAGTTGAATTAGACAAGCCAAGGCTTAGGAAGGGTCTTATTTCTGTTTTTAGTGCAAAATAACTAATTCAAAAACTAATCTAGATTTGCATGGATTCAATTTTGGCCAGCACTGACAATTTCTAGATGAAAAGGGACCCAGGAAGAAGCTTTGCTGAGTTAAAAAAAAAAGGAGATAAATATATTTCAGTTTGTGCAGAGAGGGTGGACGTTTTACAGCATCAGAATGGATAGCGAGCAGGTATGAAGTAATGTATAACACAGTGCTGTTAGCCAAACTTCTCCCAGGGTATGTCATGGAGTGTGACAAGGCCAAATGCTGCCTGGAACAAGGGGCAAGGCTGATGTCACTTGTGCGAGCCTCCTCCAAGTGTCATCGGTGACACAAAGCTTAGGGTGCTGCCTGCTCCAGAAGTTTTGTGTAATGATGGAGGAGCACATCTAAGGAGGATCAGCCAACATCCCACCGCATGTTTTCACAGACAAAACACACACACACACACACACACACACACACACAAACACAGGGAGAGCTCCAATTATTAATATTAATGGCATCACAATGTAATAAAAAAAAAAGGGGGGCACCACATGAGTAAAAAAAAAACAAAAAAACAAAGGGAAATCTGGAGGCATAATTTGTTGGTTTTAGCAGGCACACACACCTAGCAGCAAGACTACACACATGTGCACAGAAGAAATATTCACCTTCCCTCCTCATGCCCACTTTGAGGCACTTCTTGAGGCGGCAGTACTGGCACTGGTTCCGATGGTGCTGGTCTATGGGACAGTTCCTATTGGCACGGCATGTGTAGGTTAAGTTCCTGCGGACGCTCCTCTTGAAGAAACTTTTGCAGCCCTCGCAGGTGAACTGGCCGTAGTGCTTGCCGCTGGACTTGTCCCCGCACACCACGCACTCGATGTGCTGCTGGCTCTGGCCCGAGCCCGGCTGTCCCTTGTCCCCGGCCGCGCCGGGCGTGGAAGGGGGTCCCGGCTGGCTGGGGGTCTGCGGCGTGTGGGGGGCGGCGGAGGGCGCCTGCTGCTGATCCCTGGCCGGATTGGGGCCTCCCGGGTTCCCCCCGGCCACGTCCTCCTGCGGATCTCTCCAGCTGCTAACTACCATTGCCATATCTCGGGCCCAAAAAGTGCTGGAGAGCGAGGCGTGGGGGGGCTTGATCTTGGAGGAGAAGAGGAAGCTGGCCGTCTCTGCCGTGGTTGCCGCTGATGGGAGCCGTTTCCTTGGATTGCCTTTGCAGGGATATCCCCCCCTTGCTTCCTAAAGAGCGGAAAATGTGGCCGATGTGTGTGTGTGCCGATGGCGGCTCTTCCCCCCTCTCTCTCTCTCTCTCTCTCTCGTCGTGTCTCCAGTGCAGGATGGAGGAGGGAGCAGCGTCTG
>NW_017308277.1:195127-195489 GCF_000935625.1 Nanorana parkeri | reverse complement strand
AATCCAGGGCAGGAGAGCGCAGCCAGCCATTCAGCTCAGCAGCCTGGAAGAGCTCGATGATCCAGAGGTGGTGACACGCACACTTCCCCTTTTGTCTTTTCTTTTTTTTTTTTCCTGCTTTATGATGTCAAGAAGGAGCCTCGGAGTGTCATTAGAGGAGCAGAGAACGTCAGCAAAAGTGATGAAAAGAACATTCCAAAAGTGAGCCCGGACCGGAGTGTGATCCTGGAAGGGAGCCGCGGTCACATCAGATAACAGCTCCAAGGTCCCCGCTGGAAGAAGTCCTCCTGGATGGTGTACAGAGGAAACCTAGAGCACGATGAGGAAGCCAGGGCTGGTTGGAGGGACTCTCTGCTTGGAAT
>NW_017308277.1:193340-195097 GCF_000935625.1 Nanorana parkeri | reverse complement strand
CACACACACACACACACACACACACACACACACACAGAGGCTAATAGAATATGCAATAAAGAGAGAGAGAGAGGGAGAGAGAGAGGGAGAGGGAGAGGATGGCGGACAGAAAGAGACACAAAAAATGAATGCGTTTAAACGGGAAGACTAGCAGAGCAATGTTTCCGAAAGGGGGATCTGCGCGAATGTCTGTATATAGTGAACTTTGACACTACTATTCAAACTGACACGTTTCTATGGAGATCGCTGCCTTATATGGAGCTCATGTCAAGGAGCCAAGCGAGGGGCTGCTGGCAACTGATAATCAAAGGCGACTGACTGGTCAGAGCCCTGGATCGGGGGGGAGAAGAGATGGGAGGTGAAGGTTAGCCACGCCCCCGTCACCCCATTGGTCGGATGGATGCTGCCTTTTTTTTTTCTTCCTCCCTTTCTCTCTCTCTCTCTCCCTTGCCTTGTTACCTATGGCTGGAAGGAGGGGAGGGGGCAGCACAATGTTCATTCACAGCGCCCCTAGCCGCCGCTATTTCCTTCCAGCCCTGATTAGTCTTTATGTATGGCCTCAGCACTCTATAATAAAGGAGCATTAACAACAAAACTAAAAATAAAAAGGGAACGCATGACGCATAAATGGCCTGTAAATGGACAAACTTCAGCAGCAAGCCAATGCAATACAAGTCATGCAGGGAAAGTCACACACCACGGTGCAGTGCGACGCTGGAGACCTCTATGGAGGGTGGGCTGCTGGTAGAAAGTTTGGCTGGGTGCGGAGACGTTGCAATACTTGTCAATGAAACAATGATCGGCTCTCTCTCTTGTTGTCTGCAGAGATCAATGCTTTGTAGAGTCCCGGGAACAGTCCGCAATTGCTGGATCGGGCTGCCATCTAGCGTACAGTGAGCGCTGTGTATGTATGTATGGCAGCCAGCAACCAGCATGGGGACCAGCAGCAGGATGCTCGCACACCTTACAGCACTGGTAGCCAACACATCAAACTTTCCCTCCCCCTCTTTCCCCTGGGCTCCGTACGGAGTTAAACTCGCTGGTGGCCAAAGTGTCTACAGGAAAATTAAAAAAAGGGAAGATCTATCAATACATTGTCGAGTTTATTGTCATCCTGGTCCCTAACTATGATCATCATGCAGATTGCAGGGCAGGAGGGGGAAGGGGGGCAGCTTGAATCCATTACTGACACTTTCGGATCATTTCCAACCGAATAGTTAACGGTTATTTCTTCCCCGAAATAATGAAGAGATTTTCAATGGGTGCACGGCCAAGCGCCCCTATTGTACGGCCATTGATAGAAAGGATGTTATTGACTATGCAACAGTGGGCTGCATTGCTCGCTCTCCTCTCTCCAAATAAAACTCTCCCTCCTGTCTCCTGGTCAGAGAAAAGGTGAAACGAATAAGATTAAAGCAGACAAAAAAGATAACTCCCTGCCTATCACTTAGATTGTACTCCGGGCTGTGAGGAGGCGCACACAGAGGAGGCTGAGCAGCTTCCACCCAGGGACACCAAGTCACTCAACAACACAGGGCTGAATCCATCGTTCCAGGAGCCACACAAGATGCCCATCCCGGGGACAGCACACTGACTGCCAGCTGCCCCACTCATCTCTCTGCCACTACAAGTATTATGTGTGCCAGGCACGACTGCTGGACTGCTGGACTGCTGGACTGGGCTTCTTCAGCACTTCTTGGGAGGAAAAAATGTCTCTCTGTGTATGCAGGTACATTATTCATATTTCTATGCACACT
>NW_017308277.1:178863-193251 GCF_000935625.1 Nanorana parkeri | reverse complement strand
GTGTGCATGTGTAATATGCCCAAACACACACACACCCGCTAGACACTAATAGATAAGTATATACACAGGAGAAATGTCTCATTATATTATGTTTACATTGCTATGTACTTTAACAATGTAGTCTTTGATCTAAATGTTCGTATTGTTTGCATGTGTATATATTTAATAATTCATTATTTGCATCCATGGAGCCCTAGGGCCTGCCTAGATAGCACAGCCCTAGCTGAATGAGTTGCATGTTGAATGTCCATGTTTCAGTAATTAGTGCTAGGGACATAAATGACTTGAAACAAGCGAGGACATTTACTAATGACCCCAACACTCACCTGCATTCTACTGTTTGGTCACCGAATGTAAAGATCAATGCAGGGCACATTATCGGTGTGATAGTGTCAACAGATAAATGGTGGAGGCAGATACACATGGAGCAGTGAAAGGGGACACATGCTGACTGTGTTCTTTTCATTCTTACTCTTCTTTTTCCCATTGTTTTGTAAAGTGACGTTATGAAAAGCTGCATGTGTCATTTCATACATGTGCTCTTCCATTCCTAGTGAACTTTCACAGGGGCTGGTCACTGATTGTGTAATGCCCTCCATACACACTGTTTACCGGAGGATGACATACCTAAGTATAGGCATGAAGTCAAACATTAATCCGGTCTTGCTATGACCCTGGCTTCAATATGTTACCTTTTACTAGCATGCATTGAGATTGAAGGACACGCTGGGAATATTAGTGTACATGTTTCCAGGTGACCACCTTGTGATAGAGAGGCTTTTACAGCTAAGTGTGAAAGTTTACATTGTGATGCCACTTTAAAAATAATGAATGTACATTTACAATGCTGTCAACAGACTTTAAACCTTGAAAACAGACTTTAAAAATAATCTATACTGACTTAGCGAGATATACCTTGTATCAATAAGTTATGAAGGTATTAGGGTTACGCTGGAAAACCTAGATTGTTTATATCAGTTACACGTTTATATGTTTTATATCAATTACAAGTTGATATAAGTTACAAGTTGCAAATAGTCCTTGGCATCTTTGGCTCTTACAAAAATCTTGGGTACTAGTCTTACTCTGGAATATAAAATTGCAACTATTGTGTTAAAAATAAAGATACTTGGAAACTATTTATTAAAACTTCATAAAAAAAGACACATATGATATGATATGATATTGTATAATAAACTCTTCATATGCCCACACAAGTTATACGGATCTCTTTAGATTTGATATCCTATTTCTTAAAATAAAATGTGTACTGACCGTGTAACAGCTAACTGAGAAATAAGTATATACAAGTATAACTAAGTATATAATATTATATGATATGGAATCATCTGTGAAATTCATACTATTGAAATGGTGAATTTATAGTCTTGCTGACATGACACAGTATTTCTTATTTGTCATTTGATATATTTTATATGTGTCATTCTGTATGATCCATAATTAAATACATTAAACATGCATTGACATACCTACACAAAAGTTATTAAAAAGGTAATACACATTACTGAAAAGTAATAAACGTTGATAAAACTAGGAAAACGAGTGGACTATACTTCTGAGTAACCTGTGCTTGTGGATGTAGACATATTGATACATATACAGGCAGTGAGGACTACAGGCTCAGGGTGGCTGATTTAAACACAATATATTGCATTAAAATGGAATTAATTATATATGACATCGAGATTACACGGCTCATGTTCCCCCTTCATAATTGAAGCTGAGATTGTACTATTCTATTATTTTGTGTCTGTTTTTGTGTATATTGTCCCAAGCAAACTATTTATTTAAATATTCAGAAAGTTCGTATGAGGCTCCATAGTACTACTCATGTTTGGAATTCGAATATATATACGTTTAATATGAATTTCTTTGTTTCTAAAAGCGCTCTTCCCTTCTCTCCTTTATTTCTTACAAGCAAGGCTCCTTCATTTAAATGCTATATCTCAATTAACCGAAGCAAGAAATCGCTTGAATGCATCTAGAGTGATTTTCCTCTCTCTGCTTCCATACAATAAATATACCTCTGCATTGTTGCCTGCTAGTTTTCTCTCTCTGGGGGAGAAAAGTGTGTCTAATTTAGCATAACTAGTGAGGTCCTAAACAGCTTGAAGTGTCCCAACAGGTCTGCACAAAAAGACTTGTGTGACACGGCTCCAGCCCGGGGAGTGTGTGTGTGTGAAAGTTGCAGGCTACATTAACCCTTCAGCCGGGTCCTGGGAGTCTGAAATGGAGAGCTCTATTGTAAGATCCCAGGCTATTCTAGGCTCAGGTTGGTGTGAAAGAGACGAGGAGGTCACTTGAAGTCTCCTTTTATCTGCTCCCATTTTCTCTCTGGATCAGCAACTCTGAATAGACACCATCTAATCGCTCTTAATAGGAAAAAAAGTCTGCCTCTAAACTCAAATGCCCCATTCTTTATAGGGTGCAAATGCATCTACACAGGGGCTCAAAGCAATTTAAAAATTCCTTATTGCAGTTCATTAGACTTAAAAAGAAAATCTATCACTCTATCCTTCTATCTATCTATCTATCTATCTATCTATTTCCTATACTTTCTTTCTTTCTTTCTTTCTTTCTTTCTTTCTTTCTTTCTTTCTTTCTTTCTTTCTTTCTTTCTTTCTTTCTTTCTTTCTTTCTTTCTTTCTTTCTTTCTTTCTTTCTTTCTTTCTTTCTTTCTTTCTTTCTTTCTCCTATAATCTATCTATCCATCTACACATGGGCTCAAAGCAATTTAAAAATACCTTATTGAAGTTCATTATACTTAAAAAGAAAATCTTTCTTTCTTTCTTTCTTTCTTTCTTTCTTTCTTTCTTTCTTTCTTTCTTTCTTTTCATCTACACATGGGCTCAAGGCAATTTAAAAATTCCTTATTGAAGTCCATTAGACTTAAAAAGAAAATCTATCTATCTATCTATCTATCTATCTATCTATCTATCTATCTATCTATCTATCTATCTAATAGATAGAATCTATCTATTACGCTTACATGTATACTTTGTTTTCCATTGAAGTTTCTACAACTTGTTTATATTGTATATTATTTTAATGATATAAATGCACAATATACATAAATTAATAGTTTGACACCATATAAAAAAAATGATAAAAGCCCCATCCCTATTTTTGATTCAGTAAATATTTTATTGTAGGAAAGCACAGAGTCAATCCCTAGATCCGCAGAGTTCCAATGCCCTTTTCTTCTATCTGGGCACACATAGCGCACCCCTATACTGGAGTGATGTTAGGACTCTCACTCACCCCAACTGACCAGACACAGAAAAAAAAAAATGCTGATTGTATTTTTCTCTCTGTTTTTTTTTAGGTTCACAAGTTGATGCTAAAAGCTGCCATGCTGCCCCCAAAGCTTGGGCTACAGCCGCTATCAGGTCCGTGGTGGAAGGCAGTAACATTCCTTGAAGTGAATACTTTGTTACTAAGGTGACAATCCTCCCTCAGCTTTCCAAGAACCTTTAATTCACTATATATGTATTTTAATCCCGCGGGATAGCTGTGCCTAGGAACCATTGCTAAGAGATGACAATTGTCTATCCTGACCCTGGCAGGGATGTACAATATTCACTCAGCTCTGAATTGAATGGGATTGGTTTGAATTTTAGGAGAAACTAATCTTGATTTCTGGGTGATTTTTGCACTGCTGATAATCTTCTCACTCTTTCTATTATTTGTAGAAGTTGATAAATACATAAAGTTACTTTGGAATAGTTTGTTGCAGGGAATCAGGTTGTTACATTCTTAGACAACATTTTACGAAGTGAAATTCGAGGGTTTTATTTTTGCCTTCACATTACAGAACAGAAACCACAAAATACGACGTTTTAACGTCGGCTCGGCCAATAATGTTGGAGTTTTTAGCTGGGGTACCACAAGTCTCCCCACCAGCCCTCATCACTTCTGTTCCATGTGATAACCTGTTGTTTATGTAAATGGTCACATTAGCCTCAAAGCAGCTAGTTGGGTGTAGTAGTTTAGCAGGACTAATTGGAGACAATGGAGATAAAATGACTTTTCCAATTAACTGCTGGTTGGAGTTTACTTAGAGGGACTGTCAGCCGAGGCGATGGGTAATTGCTTTATTGCTCGCAAAACTATCATCCACTTAGAACATATGTGCTAATTATTCCGGCGCTACAAATCTATTAGCCCATATAATGTATATGGTCCTTGCAGGCAGGAAACCCATCACAGCGTACGCCTGAGAATACGCCATCACAGCCTGAGAATGGAGTCACAGGGGCTTAGTGGATAGGGCGAAGAGAGCACGCTGTATCCCATAGCAACCGAACAACACTCATCTCTCATTGTTCTCACGTGATGAATGCGACCTGATTGGCTGCTGTGGGTAACAGGCAGTACATTCTTCCTTAGAATGCACGTTTCAAACACACGTTGGGCAGAGATTGAAATGATGGAGCCAAAGTGAAACAATTGCCTATAGCAACCAATACTAAGACTTATTTCAGCTGTTCTCCAGTTTTCCTATTCCACTCCTATACTTCTGTTTATAAATTGCTCCCTTAATGTGTTTCTTTCTTATACTGCTTCCTTCCATATCATGCAATGAAAGAAATACATGTTACCATTTAACCCTCTCATTCCAGGCACCACAGTACTCATCTGGGACAAACTCTAGTAGTGATTAGACTCTGCTCACAAAGATCTGTGTAGAAGTCCACCTACAGATGTTTTCCTGCTGGGGTTAAGCCTTGCTTTGCGCTCTGGGCGCAGTTTTGCGATCTGAAGTTAGTTTCTGTGTCTCTTCACTCTGAACCGACTCCTTATTTTTAAATAAACACTGACATTCCAGGGAAAGTTGAGGCTTTGCAGAGGGATCTGACGTCATAAGAACACTTGTGTGCACAGCCTGTCGTCTAACGTACAGCTCTCCTCACCCTGTGCGCTGTAAGGAGTCCCCCTGCTTGCCACATGGCAATGCACATGAAGGGATCTCACGCCTATGTGATTCCCAGGCGGACAGGTGCAGAGACAAGGGCAGACTGCTCAGGTGTCTCCATCACACAGGGGGGAGAAGGGGAGCATATTGCCAGCTAACTGTGACCTCCTTATTCTTCAGTTACACCTGCTCTACTAAAACTGAAATGATATGGTGCTATATGCCCTCCAGAGTACAGTCCTGTTCATCATATCTAGGGATACAGTGGGCATATATGATTTTATGTGTATAATCACTTGGTTGGGCATGCTGGGTTATGTAGTACCACAACATCTGGCTGGTGACGGCTCTGCTTTTCAATGTTTTCTAGATTTGTTTTAGCAACTTTTAAAACTCAAAACTCAAAACTCTTACAGCAGAACTGCAAGTAAAATTTTTATTTTATCCCCACACTGCAAGGGTAAAGTGCTAGCCTGTGTCTAGGTTCAAAAATAAAAAAGTTATACTCACCCGATCCTCCAAACCAGCTTGCTCTTAGACCAGTCCCTTCCACCTCATTCCCCCTCCACTGCAGCGGTCTAAGTTCCTTTGAGTCATCTTGTTCTATACACGTTGTATAGGACATGAGGATGCTGAGGGACATACCATCGCAGCAGCGGAGAGGAGGAGACAGCCAGGAGGGTGTGCTGTCACAGCCGGTCGGCTCAGAGGATCGGGTGAGTATAACTTTTTTATTTTTGAACCTAGACACAAATGCAAGGGTTCATAAAATTTTTTAGCAAGAGTTCTGCTGTAAGCCATATGTATACGGCCCTAAAAATAATGCAATGCGCACTGGGGGGAATTTATCAAAACTGCAGCAGACATAATCCTAAGCAGTTGCACATAGCAAGCAGCTTCTATCTTTAATTTTTAAAGCTTAACTGAACAAACTGAAGAGAGAAGCTGATTGGTTACTATGTGCAACTGCTCCAGATTCCGGCTTCTCTGGTTTTGATGGATCGGAATGTAGGTGTATTGTTTTCAAAGGGGCTAACATGCAGGTGGGTGACATGTGCTGCGTTCAGATCTGTAATGCAAAACTGAAAATTCTGTGTCAGAGTGCATACATTTTATGTGCGTGCCATGCGTTTTAGATGTCCAAACAAGAAAATGACATTGAAAACAGATCAGGAGGAATGGAGCGAGAATTTTACACATCTAAACGCAAACATGATGATCATTTCTTCCAGAAATGTTTTGCCAGAAAAAATGTCTTACGGCCGTGTGTATGTTGTCTTAAAGTGATGCAGAGGAACGTGGCTGGTTTCCCGAAATTATAATAATTTGAAAATAATTTTAGTCTGTTTAATCTTTTGACTTTTTACTCTCTTTCAGTACAAAGATGTGAAAATCCCAAATGACATCACAGACCACTGAAATGCTCTGACAATACAAAGTACGTGGAATCTTTTTAAGATCATTTTATTGTTGGCTGAAGGAAACCAAAATGAAATCCAAATGATTTCAAATGAATGCATGCTGTATCACTGTGCCTACATGTTTCTATGACATATTGAGCAATTTATCATTATCTAGAAGTGCAATAAAATGCATGTGCAATTCCTAAAGTGAACCTGATTTGTATTTCCAAGATATGGATGTGCAGAAACTTTGTGCTGCCTGCAAGTTCATGGGTTAAGATGGCCATACGCATTACAGACAAACCTAAACAATGCATTTCTTTTGTATCCAGCCAGGCAGGCCCTCACGCTGAATAGTTGTTGGTAGATCTAAAGCAGGTTGTTTAATTAGACTGTACATTGTGTGGTCAGCTTTTGTCTCCAAGCCAATCACTGTGTCTCTGTGGAGCTCCTTGAATTCTAGGTGCAAACTGTCTCTAAAATCCCAAGGTGCTCAACAGGGACCCAGCCATTTGAGATTTAGCTCTGCCCCTCCTGTCCCTTGGAAGGGGTACTGACAAATGCCAGAGCCTTTACAGAGGATCGGACAGCTGCATGACAGAGGAAGGGGTGGGGCTTGATCTTGATTTGAGCAAAAGTCAAGACCCCATGTGGAGTCTGGACGTAGAATTCAAGGGGCTCCACAACGATTGATTTAAAGATGAACAAAGGTACTTGCTGGCAGCACAAGTTATCTGCACTTAGTTGTCTGTCTAGGGTCAAAAATAAAAAAGTGGTACTCATCCCATCCTTTGAGCTGGCTTGCTCTTAGGCCCCGTTCACATTGAGCGATTTATTGCACGGTAATTCCCGCGATATCGCGGCAATTTACCGCGCGATATCGCTCTCCAATGCTTCTCAATGGGGCAAAGGGTCCTGCTGTCGCGGGTGGTGCATCGTTACAGCAGGACCCTTTTTGGAGTGGATTTAGCCGCGATTCAAGCTTGCTCAATGCAAGCATTTGCGCGATATCGCGCGACAAATCGTGCAAAATGCAAATCGCGCGACAAACGCGCGATTTAGGAACCGCTCAATGTGAACAGGGCCTTAGACTGCTCCCTGGAGCCCCTCTCACCCTTTGCTGCAGAGGTCTAAGGTCCCTTAGTCATCATGTTCTATACACACCATCACTGCAGCGGAGGAGGAGACAGGCTGCAGGGAGCACTGTCACAGCCATCCAGCTTGGAGGTCTGGTAAATATAACTTTTTTGACCCCAGGCAGAAAATTAGCACTTAACCCTTGCAGTGTGGGGGTAGCCCCACTGGAAGGGTCAGGAATTTTTTTACCCAAAGTTGTTCTTGAAAGTGATGTCATATTTACACTTACACAAATCTGTCACATGTGAGATCACAATACTGTAGTACAAACTGGAACGGTATAAAAATAGTTGTTTAGTTCATCCCATTGCAGTGACTCGAATCAAAGCACCATATTGCAGTGGAGTTAGGAGTACTGAGCTCTGCTGGATACTCCATGTTAATATTTAAATTGCTGGAGCCGACAGCATATATGACGTCACTATGTAACCTATAAGTACAACAGCATACAAATGAATTTTGTCATAGTTGTTGGTGTCATTACTAGTTCTATTAAACAGATCTGTCCACCACTCTCAGCCATTATAAAAACATATAACAGTTGCTCCAATAATAATCTGGGTTAGTCAGGTCATTGCTCCTGAAATATGAGTTTTAAGTGGAGATGGAGTTTAACTCTGACATTCACTGACTCTTTGAATACCTATTATCTCAGTCAGTGAATTGCTGTCTTGGAGATAGATTCCCCTTTAAACATTTTTTATTAAATCACAGCCACAGCAAAAGGATGATAACATTTCATATTAATAGTTCCCAAAACATACATTGAACTTCATCTGTATACCTGCCAAATGTGATAGTAGTCCAATTATTTTCTGGGGCAAATTATTTTATGGGTGAAAATAATGCAAAGTACAATTGTAAGCTGTAAAAAGAAGTAAAACATTAAGATGAATATAGTCAGATTAATTGAACAATGCATCATGATTGGTTGCTATGGGCTGCTGCACTTTCCATACTACAATTGCATGTTCCACTCTCCTACTGAATAAGCTGGTGGAGGTAGGAATTTGCTAAAGCACATCTTCTTACTTGCTCGGAGAACCTGTCTTTGCTTCAAAAAGTGGATTTAGGGAATGTTATTAAAAAGAGTGAAAGTTTCCAACCAATCAGAACCTTAAGGAAATCTTGGGAGGTTGAAGGTGCAGCAGTTCTGTAATGCATTAAAGTAAAAGATATGTTTCTGCTAGGGATGTTCAGATACCAAGTACCGTACTCGGTACGAGGACAGATTCAGGTACAGATACTTTTCCAGCTCCAAGACTACACTAGAGAAAAATTCAAAAGTTAGGAGGCAGCTGTCATTTTGTAAGGAGCACACGGAGCTCCTGGGATTTGTACATCTCTGTTTTAATGTATGATTTGTTTTTAATAAATATATATAAGTGATGCACCGATACCATTTTTTCAAGTACAAGTACTGATACTTGTACAAGTACTCACAGATGCAAGTACTGATAAATTTTTGTTTATTGTCATGTGACAGTTTTTCTAAACCAATACAGACTAATGATTTCAGGACAGTGATGGAGCGCCAGAGCCCGGTCCCAGCTGCAACCGCTGCGACCCTGATAGTTCTCATGAAAATGCCAAATATCTGAACTGGTATATGAACATCCCTAGTTTCTGCCCATGCTATCAATGCCTAGATCTTATACAGTTACAAAGACAAAAAAACAAAAACAAGACAGAAAAAAAAAAGAATAAGAAAAAAAGAACAAAACAAGCTTTGCATTTCAGAACCATAAACCTTAACCTGTATTTGATCTGGAGGAAAGTCAGGTTAATGTACCCAGGCACATTTTCTTTAATATAAAGGGTCTTTTGACAATAGACATTGGGAATTTCTAGGGAGGGAATCGGCTATGTTTGCCTTTGTTTATAAGGTTAATATTGCAGTAAAATCACTGTTTATGAAATAGAAGGTTTATTATAATTTTGGAGGCTCTGTATTCCCAAACAGTAATCATTCAGTATTTGCATATTAGGTTTTAAAACGGCTGCTCTTCAACTGCCGATTTGCTGACCTCTTCAGGAAGATAAAACACCAATTAATAGAGTTATGTATTCACAGAAAAACATTAGTACATCTGATAGCAGGGAACACGCTGACAGAAAGCTAGAGCAGAGTGAACAGCGGGATTTCCTCCTCAATGTTCAGCTGCTCTTTCATTGTCCAGTAACCAGGCTGGGGTGTGTTCTTGGTCAGACAAAGTTGCAGTGGGTTGAGGACCTGCTTGTGTTGTTTGGCAGCCCTGATCACAAACATAGCCTCACAGAACTACAAATCCTTTGGAAGTTAAAATAGTTCCCATAGTTTCATTTTATGCTTGCGCTAGATTTTAAGTCTGGAATTCAGCTTTAAATCAGATCTCCGGACAGAATTTTCCTTGCAGTGAGGCTACCACCGTACTGTGAGGGTTAAGTGCTCAAAGATTCTGTTTGCTCCAGTATTGATAAATTCCCCCCCCACTGTGTATTGGACTAGACGACTCAAGGATCCTTTACTGCTGTAGCGGAGGGTGAGAGAGGCTCCAGGGACCAGTCTAAGAGCAAGCCAGCTCTGAGAATTGCGTGTGTATATTTTTTTTAGCACTTAGACACAAAAAAAAAACGTAACCCTTGCAGTTCGTGGGTAGCCCCACTGCAAAGGTTTAGAACCATTTTGCCCGGAGTTCTTCTATAAGCAATTCAAGCAAAAAAATGTAGAAAGTAAAAGTTATTTCTGCAATATTCTATTCAGCTGCGTGGCAGTGTGGTCCTAATCTATTCAAGCTGCCTTTACATGTAACCAACTCAACTTATGCTTAAATGTTGGCAGTATGAGATTATTCCGAAGTTATATGTCCAGATCTCTTGGGTTCAGTCTTAACGGATCTCAGGTAAACTTGTAACATGCAGGGAACAAATAAATATTGTGCAATGACTGCAGACGCAAGCTAATGGCGTCATCTTGTGACTTAATTACCCATCCCCTTGTCTCCAGAGACATTAACGGAACTGACCTATTTAATTGAAGGTAGGAGTATGAGCTAAGTGAAGTGATTTACTAATGGTAGGCCAGATTAAAGAATCTGTATTCATTTCATATATCCAATTAGGTTACCAGTATTGTCCACTTTTATAAACAAAATAAGGGCAACTTCGAACAGCTAAATTGTTATATATAGTTATTGCTATATTTGAATACTTGCTGGACAGGGTACTGGTGTTACGTACCAGGAGCCACTGAGAGGTTAGGGGGCCTTAGCTGCTATTAGGAAATTTTCTATTTAACCCATTAAAACAGTTTAAGTTTTCTTTCTCTGGTAAGCACACTCACTTGTGAAATGGGCCTTCAAAGAATTCTAGCCTCCCTCTAACCTCACTGCATTGGTAAAATGCTCTTTAACCACTTGAGTACCAGTCTGCATATACCCCTTCACTACCAGGCCGTTATTCTATTTTCATTGCTGTGGTAGTTTGACTGACAATTACTCTTACAAAAGTGTACCCAAATAATTTGTATATCGTTTTATTACATTTTAATTTAATTTTGGTAACTTTTATTTATTTTTTTAATTTTTGTTTTTAATTTAATTTCATTTATCTGTTTTCAGTGCTGAGATAGTTTGACTGACAATTACTCAGTCACACAATAGTGTACTCAAATAATGTTTATATCTTTTTAATTCATTTTAATTTAAATACAGTTCATTTTAATTGATTTTTTTATTTTGTATTTAATTTCATTTTTCTGTTTTCAGTGCTGAGATAGTTTGACTGGTAATTACTCAGTCATGCAATAGCATACCCTCCACCTCATCCACTCATAAAACATTCTGTGATTGGACGAAGGGACATTGTGACTTTCAACCCTCCTCTCCCCTCCCTTCCCTCCCCTCATCCATTCATATTCTGTGAGACGAATACAAGATATATTTCAACATTAGGTGAAACATTTTCTATGCTGCTGGGAAATTTCTGCAACCTGAGAAACATTTGTTGTCTATAGACTAGCTTTTCCCAACCAGGGTGCATTCTGGCTTCCTCAGGGGTGCCTCGAAATTTTCACACAGCATCATGCCTTTCTCATGGTACAGATAGGTCAGCTGTCTGCACCACGGAAATGAATGACGGTATTCCAGGGAGGGTGGGATTTATTCAGAAAAGAACGGATGTTCGCCTCCGTGTGTGCCTGCTCCCCCTCCCGATCTCTGCTGCTGCAGCTGCTACTCCTGGTTTGATGGGGGGGACTGAGGACTCTGATGTAGAGGGGGCTCCCAATGTGAAGGGGGAACTCTGATGTGAAAGTGATGGCTCTTATGTGAAAGAAGGAGGAACCTAATGTGAAGGGGGAACTCTGATGTGAAAGTGAAGGCTCATATGTGAAAGAAGGAGGAACCTTACGTGAAGGGGGAACTCTGATGTGAAAGTCATGGCTCTTATGTGAAAGAAGGAGGAACCTAACGTGGAGGGGGAACTCAGATGTGAAAGTGATGGCTCTTATGAGAAAGAAGGAGGAACCTAATGTGAAGGGGGAACACTGATGGCAAAGTGAGGGCTCATATGTGAAAGAAGGAGGCACCTAATGTGAAGGGGGAACTCTGATGTCAAAGTGGGGCCTCTTATGTGAAAGGAGAAGGCAACTAATGTGAAGGGGGAACTCTGATGTGAAAGTGAGGGCTCTTATGTGAAAGGAGAAGGCACCTAATGTGAAGGGGGAACTCTGATGTCAAAGTGGGGTCTCTTATGTGAAAGGAGAAGGCAACTAATGCGAAGGGGGAACTCTGATGTGAAACTGAGGGCTCTGATGCAAAAGAAGGAGGAACCTAATGTGAAGGGGGAACTCTGATCTGAATGGGGGAAACCCTACTTTTTTTGTACTTCTGCATGGGTTCCCCCTTAGAATCCATGTCAGAAACTTATCCCAGATAAGGGCTCTGGTATTTGTTTTAAAGGAGCCACCACACATTTTTATATTTTAGACTGGGATACCTCAAGATTCTTCAAACCTTTAAAGGGTGCATGACTGAAAAAAGGTTAAGAAAAGTTATAGACTCTAAATATCAGTTGTTGTAGGGTAACCTATGCTCATACTAGAACATTGCTTTAATCAGTCCATTAGTGCTCAATTACTGGATTCTGTGGTCATCTAAGCTACTGCTAATCTACTAGTAGTGTTTGTGACAATTTCTACAATTTGTATAATATTGATGCAGCTCTCCCTATCTATATTTATGCTAAATGCTTGCTTGTTAAGTTTTAACTAGTCTGTTCAACTAAACACAAGTGTACACAACACTAATATTAATAGTAATAATAATAATACTATAAGCCAAGATTCTTACCTTTCTCATTATCATTCTGCTACAAATGAATGTTAATGCATTTTTTGCATGCATTTTCTGCTGATGGGAGAGTACAGAAACAATTATAGATATTGTTCTTCTGAATCAAACTGAAATTATTTAAGTGCACTAATCCAGAATGACAAGCCGCTACACCACTATGAATTCCGCAGAAAGAAATAATTTTACATTAATGTACATACATTGTTGAGAGATAAATCACTGGTGCTTCTATTAATTTTGTTGTCTGAGTGCTTCTCAAGAAGAATAATACATTTCAATTCTACTGGATGTTTTTGAGTACAAAAACCCCCCCAGAAAAAGGCTAATGGAAGTCCAGAGACGGAAATGAATAAAATATGAGAACATGGAGATACTCACGCGTATTGAAAATGGGAATATAATTTGGAATCAAAGGATACAATGACAAATAAGAACCAATTGGCCCATATAAACTTCAAGGCTTGCTTACAATCACAGGGAGGTCAGCATGCTACGGCACACACACTGCATACAGATGTCGCTGGCACATAAGCACATGCATACACACACTGGGGTTAATTTACTATAGAAGTAGAGGCTGTTCACTTAGTGAAGTGGATGTTCAATAAGCTTAGTAAATAAGGCCAGACTGTGTTCAATTAGAACACACAATCATGTACGAGGGAAGTTGAAAGCATTTTTTGGTTTCACATGATTAGATAATTGAAGTGAACACAGCTCCACCTTATTCACTGAGCTAAGTGAACATACACTTGACAACTTGAACATGCTTATTCAACTAAACGGTGTGGATGGAGGAATCTCCTCTGCCAGGCTATTGCATTCTGATAGCTGGCACACACTACTGTCAGAATACCAGAACAGTTACTGCAGCTATTGGCAAAGGTTGAATGAAAAATTGACTTTTGTCGAACAGAGTGGTGCTGACAGAGTCACCCACAGCTCAAATTTTGACCGCTTCAGCTGGACGTGGACAAAATTTGAGCAGTGTAAGGCCAGCTTATGTCTACAATTGGAACATGTTTTTCTTGCCTGTAATAAACTTGCACTGGAATTGGCAGATAAAAAACAAAAGTGAAATTTGAATATGTTGCTATGGGACAGGGGTAGATAAACTCTGGCCCTCCAGCTGTTGTGAAACTACAAATCCCATGAGGCATTGCAAGATTCTCACAGCCACAGGCAGAACTCCCAGAGGCAGATGCATGATGATATTTGTAGTTTCACCACAGCTGGAGTGTACCCACCCCTGCTATAGGATGATCCTGATAGTTTCTATTTCAGCCTGTTTGATATACGGGGGCCTTTGCAGATTATAGTGAGAAACAGTTTTCAAGCTACATGGATCAGTGTTGATCATTGCTGGATCATTGCAGGGGAACAATTGTTTTCTATGGGGTCTATTCACTAAGCTGCCATAGGCAGCCGAGTGAATGACCAACCTGAAGTGAAGTGAGCCGAACACTGTTCGGCTATTCACTTCAGGTTTGTACGGCTGATTTAAGCCGTATATCGGCTGAAATCACCCGTACATCTGGTGGCTTCGGGTCGGCCGAACATGCTCAGCATGTTCGGCCGA
>NW_017308277.1:147336-178667 GCF_000935625.1 Nanorana parkeri | reverse complement strand
AGTAGGCTCGGCTGTTCTGCTCGGTCCCTCTGTGGGACCGAGCAGAACAGAAAAATAGTTAAAAAAGGAGAAAAAAAGAAAACGATTGTGCGGAGCTAGCAATGACAGCTAGCTCCGCCCAACAGTTTTCTGCTGCCGTCAAAAAAAAGAAAAAAGAAAAAAAAAAACTTTTGCCATAGGAATGCATTACTAGATTCCGATTGGCTATTTAAATTTGCAATAGCCAATAGCAAACTAGCTATTGCACCCACCCTCTGCTGCTGCCAATCACCAGTGGGGACCTGATGGAGAACTGCAGCAGTGAGCGCGTGCAATAGCTAGTTTGCTGTTGGCTATTGCAAATTGAAATAGCCAATAGGAATCTAGCAATGCATTTCTATGGTGACTTTTTTTATTTTATTCTGACGCCAGCCAACGGCTCCGTGTCAGAATAAAAAAAAGCAGTGTTTCTTTCCTGGGCTGCCGGGAACGGGAGACTCCCAGAGCGCCCGGGAGAGTTAGGCTGTCTGGAGATCAGTGTCCCTGGTTAGCTGGTAACCAGGGACGCTGATCTCTCTACAAGTGGCCGGAGCCAGCCGTCAGATCACAGCTGGCTCCGCCCAGATGTCAGAAGGCTGTCGGGCGGGCGGCCGGCCGCTCGGCCAGATTCGGCTTTCACCTCGGCTCACTCGAGCCGAAGCATATGCCTTCGGCTCGACTGAGCCGCCCGGCCGACTTCGGGAGCTGTACGGGCTATACTGAATAGCCCGTACAGCAGCCCTTCCGTTCTACTGCACCGCAGGGGTCCTGGGGCCGAAGCTAGCCGAAGGATCGGCCGAAGCTACGCTAGATCCTTCGACTGCTTCGTGAATAGACCCCTATGTGTTCTGTTCACACCATACATGTACGGTGGAGTGCATTACCTAGAAATGCAGCATGCCTGAAGTTTTACACAACACATGTCCTGTCACTGCACTTCAGCACGTCATTTAAAAAAAAACAAAGAATAAAGTAATGCTCACCAAGGGGTGTGTTTTATTCCAGAGCAGAGAATCTCCACGCAAGGAGTTTGCGTGTTCTCCCTGTGCTTGCGTAGGTTTCCTCCAGGTATTCTGGTTTCTTCCCACACTCCAAAGACATGCTGTCTAAATTGGCCCTAGTTTGTGTGCAATAGGGATCTTAGATTTGTAAGCTCCTTAAGGGCAGGGACTGATGTGAATGTGCAACTATGTAAAGCGCTGCATAACCCCAAAGATAGGTAAGATCCATGCAATTTCATCATATTCTGCACAGTATTGCTGAGCAGGTCACATTCCTGCTTTGATATATTCAAGCACATTTGCACTTTTCTGTGCACATAGCACTGAGCTTTGCATAAGCATCAGCCAGGGAGTCACAGGTGCTTCATGCAGCCTTCCATAGAAGTCAGTGCCTGTATGTGGTTATAGGCCGAGCATGTGTAAACGCACACATGTGTACAGGTGCAAACCCCCAAATGCAGACAGTTTGTGTATACCTGTGTACAGCCGCATACAGCTGTTGATTTATATGGGAGGTTGTACGCAGCACATGTGGCTCCCTGGAAGGAGAATTATACCGGAGTGTACATTGTACAGATTCAGGACCCCCGTTTTCATGAGCCTATATGTATTTTGAAGCATGGGTGTAGCTATAGCTAACATAACCCATGCTGTTACGCTTGGACCAAACAATGTCAGGACACATTACCTAAGGTATGGATAAGTTATGCAGAAGCTCCAGAGCACTGTGCCTGGTTAAAGGCTGATCATTCCCATATAGCATTTTATATACTGTACGGATTAAATCAATAAGTGTATAGATCTTTTAGATTGTATTTTTGGATTGCAAATGGATTTGGCTAGTAAAGCTCCCTGTACCCTCAGTAGAGACAGTGAGGCTGATTTTATCACATAGGAGAGAATGATTACTTAGAAAAGTTAAGCAGTGTTCACTTCATTTATCCAATCATTTGAAAAGCAAATTTCTGTTTATTTCTTCGCATGATTGGATATTCAAACTGAACACAATTTATTAACAGAAAATTCTTAACTCTTTTAGTAAATCAAACACATAATATACATGTATATGTTAGGCAGTGCAGTCATCATCATAATAGACAAGCAGGATGCTGGTTTGCCACATTACTTTCACAAGCCGTGCAATGACCTCTCATTCTAAGTAAAAATACCAGTCAATAGGAGAAAGGTGTTTGTAACCAGAAACAGAAGCAGACAGGATCTAAAAATAAAATATTTGTAATATATGAAGGAGATATATGTTTTCTTTAACCACTTGAGTCCCAGTTGACATTTTGAAATGGAGCTGGCATAGCGTCAATACGTCCCAATGCCGATGGCAGTTCTCAGCTACTCCTGGGTGCCCCTGCAGGCAATAGCCCAGGAACCATGGGTTGTCTGTGACAGGGGGGGGGGGGCCCAGTGCTAAGCCCAGGAACTGAAACAATCAGCTCCTTGGGTTCCAATACTTCTACAGTTTGCTCAATAGGAGTGCACTGTAGTAGCGAATGTAAACAATATCCGCATTCTGTTTACATTGGGCGCAAAGTCAAAGCACTTCCCCTGTGTATGGAGTCCCGGACAGTGTTTCTCTTCAGCAGGTGAACACTGCTACAGTGATCTTTTACTGGCTATAAAAAGTGGTAGTTGCACGGCTGCATGGGCATGTACTGTATACAGTATTTATATCTATATATATATACTGTGTATACATATAGTTAAATAGCTATAATAATATTGTAATAAAATGAATATTATTATACTATAAATACATCACCAAAAAAAAATGCTCTGGAGCTCGGGGGGATTTAGAAAAAGGTATAGGGATTCAAGTGGTTAAATAAAGTTGTCAGTCTACTCCAATGTTGTCTGTAGCCCTTTACATTTTTTTTACAATTTTATCAGAAGTAGATATGGAACCCAGTTGCTATTTTATCTTTCTATCCCCTAGAATGAAAAACATTCTAGTACCTTAACAATTAACAAAAATGTATCTTATTTGTGCATCACTCAGCTGTAGATCTCACGTTTAGTTACTAATTTGTATTGATATTTTATTCCATCACGGGAGTGAGCTTGGAGCGGTGGCTCCTTTACAACACACACAGGGACCATGGGGAGCAAAAGTAGCCCCCCTCCAGAAGGAAGGACAGTGTCAGCACCAATTCAGAGATGATTTGAAGATCTACAGCTGAGTAATACACAAATAAGATACATTTTATCAATAGTTAAGATACTTGAATGTATTTTTAGGATTTAACTCCTGAGTTTAGTGTCACTTTAAATGACAGACATCTTACGTGTAGAAGAATTAGTTGACCAATATCTTTAGCTGGATGTTGTTAGAGTTCAGTGTCCTCTAGTCACTGAAGGTTAGATTTTCTATGGTTGGTTGGTTGGTTGATGATACACTAAGGGCAAGATGCAAAGATTTGGTAATAGGGCTAGATTTTAAATAATCTGACTGCCCAAGAGACCACTTTTATGTTGTTTTTTTATTTTCCAGTGGCCACAAATCTTAGTCACAGCAGAGTTCTCAGCACCTAATGCAAAATGAATAATTGCATTGTACATACAACTGGAAGGAGAATTAACTTGATTTATGTTTGAATACGTAGCTAGGAATTACTATTGTTTGTAACATAAGGAAACAAGGGTCATTTCTCCTAAGCCCTTGCTGCCCTAGGCTGTTTATTACTCATATGTGAGGTCAATGTGAATGGAAATTCAGCCTGTTAACATTCAGATTCAATCTAGATCTCTTTGTATGGGCAGCGTAAACAGAACTAAAGCCAAACCTTTTTTTTTTCTTTGGTTCTCTTTTGGGTCACTGGAGTATATTTAATAATGTATTTCTCTGGCAAAACTAAACATATAGACATCTTACGGCCCACTATTTGCTGAGAGTGCAGAGAAGTGAGAGAAGTGCTGCCACTGGGAAAGATCCGATAATATTATTGGGGTCCACCCCATTGCCTGATTGATGGCTGGCACAGCCTTTCTAGAGCCAGAGCCAGCTGTGCCCGCCCCCTCCTGTGTCTGTCCCTCCAATGAGCACTGAAGGAACATAGCGGGCAGAATCCCTGCGGGAAGCAATGTCTGACAGTTACTGATCTCTGCTTGGAGAAGACTGCTGAACAATCAGCAGTTGGTGATCAATCAGCTCTCAATCTATAGAGCCAGCGTGTCGCAGCTGCAGTACATTTTACTCTTCCAATACTTCTCCTTTCAAGTAGTTCAAAACCGTAACTGGATGGCATTTGTTGTGCTGAAGCACATTGTATCATAAACAAATGCCATTTGATTTTGCATTTCAGTGCTACTGATCTCCTCTGGCCTCTTTCAGCAAATTCCTGACTACATGTGCTTGCTCCAGCATCAGCTCCACATCATTGCTCTGGACTGCTTTCCTGATAGTGAAAATGGTGGATCATGCTTGCGCTGTTTGTGTCAGCACAGCTGCTTCAAGTCACCAACAGGGTTGCATGTGACAAGGGGGCGATGTTGGAGCACAGCTGGGAGACAGTTATTACCCCATAACCCTGCCTGCGCTGTTTGTGTCAGCACAGCTGCTTCAGGTCACCAACAAGGTTGCATGTGACAAGGGGGCGATGTTGGAGCACAGCTGGGAGACAGTTGTTACCCCATAATTTGCCTGAACAAAGACTTTAATGGCAGGCTCACCAATTATTTTATAATGGAAGCTGCAGATCTGAAATATTGAAAGCTGTTTTTGATATCACAATAAAGCCTATCTCTAGGAAAAAAATTATCTTGTAGTAGGGCTACCCCTGTATTTCAAGGGCTAACTGCTCTTGTTGTCTAGGAGCATTGTGTAAAGGACTTTTACCTACCTGATTCCCACTCCCACAGGCTCCTAGTCCAGAGCCAGCAGCCTCTTCCATCTTCTGCTCCAGGGGTTGGAGACCCACTGACCTCCTCACATCTATCGCAGGGCCTATATCCATGCATGATTCATGAGGATGCCAAGGAACAGTCCACAAGCAGGAGCATTTGGGAGAGAGGTGAGCACCGTCCATTAGGGAAGTGGGAATCAGGTAAGTAAAAGAGTCCTATACACAGGTCCCCTAGACATTAATGAGCAATTAACCCTTGCAGTGCGGGGGTAACCCCACTGCAAGAGTAGCTTTTTTCCTCTGCACATAGGCTTTAACATTTTAAAGTTTATATGAGATTTTAGTGCTTGGATTGAAATCTTTGATAAAGTAAATATGACATAGACTAAACAATGATTGATGTGGGATCTATACCACTGGATTGCATGATTTACCTTTGATTTAGATACGGGGAAATTTTTAATTGTTTTTAATAATGACTTTTTTCTGCTGTGTTTTGATTTACTTTTTCAATTTTTTGTGAAAGAGTATCAAGGCGCATTATGTACCCCTTACTCATTCACGCGGGGGAAGGAGGGGGGCTTGGGTGGGGGAGGGTAGATATTTAGATTTCTCAGGGTCTCTATTTTAAAGTGGTCTTCTAGATTACAATAAGTCACCTCCCTGCAGACCCAACATATCCACTGGGCCAGGGGATGTGGGGGTGAGGCCCTTGTCTCCATGAACTAGAGATTAACATTTTTGTCCTAGGCTAGGCTGATTAGATGTGGGTAGTGAAACATTTTTTTTCTTGTTTTAAATATTGGCTCCTTTTGTCACAAGTAATATTAAGTATTTTTTTATTCTTCTGGAAAATTTAAACCACAATGCTTTTCACAGACACAATGCTCTTTGCTTTACCATTAGATTGTTCAGTTTGCTATTTCAGATTTTGCTGCAGAAAGTAAAAGACTTGTCAAAAGCAATGTGTACTGTCCCTTTAAGACAAAAATAAATTTACCCCATGGCAATGCCCTGTTGCCTTGAAAAAAATTACAAGATTTAGCTCCCATAGACTTCAGTAGGGTTTGAATGCTGTGTTTGGGGTTTTCCCCACTCTGCTCAGCGCAAAACTGAATTATGCTCTCCTTCCTCATAACTAGAGATGAACAGACTTTGCAAAACGTGTTACTTTTTTTAGCTAGTGAATTACAGCAACAACTGCATCTCTATTTTTTTTTAGACAGGTATATTTTAAGGATTTTCAAACCATTTAGAGAAATGGAGATAAACATGAAATGAACAGGGTACTGAGAAAATTATGGAGGCTACAGCTGGTGATTTCCAGTGGCGGAACTACCGCCAGTGCAGGCGGTGCGGGCGCCCGGGGCCTCAGGCTTAGTACTTTATACAAAAATGCTATTGTTATATAAAGTATTGCTATCATGTGTTATTCTGCATTGCTGTAAATATTAGGGATGCACCGATATATCGGCCGCCAAAACATATTGGCCGGAAATGGCACTTTTGGCATAATGCCGAAAGTGCAATCTTTCTGCCGAAACAGCGGCACATCCCTGCTTTCTTTTCTCCCCGCTGGGCGCTGCTCTGTGTCCCAGCGGGGAGGAGAGAAAGTGACAGCCGGCCGAGCGCTGCGAAAGGAGAGCGCTGTGTTTGTGGGTTTATGGGGGGGGGGGCCCAAAAAAAAAATCTTGCACCAGGGCCCTTTGTTCCTTAGCTCCGCCACTGGTGATTTCATTTTAAAAATGCTAGTCACCTTCCTGTCTGTGACCTCAATACTTTCTCTGTCACTAACTCATTACAGGTTCAATTAATAAAAAAGTTTAAAATTAAAGTGAAATTATGTTTGCTGTAAACTTTGAGGAGTGTAAACATTGAGGCCAGTTGAGGCTATGTTGCACATTACATACTTGTGACCCTTTCACTTTACAGACTATGATGTTCAATACATACTCACGACCACTGCACGCTATAAGCTATGTTGTACTTACATACTCCTGCGATCTACAGTAAATGCTATGTTGTGCATTACATACTCCTGACCACTAAAACATATACTCTGTGTTGTATGTTACAAATTCATGACTATTGCACTTTATATGCTATGTGGTATATTACATACGTATGACCCAAGTGTTCATTTACACAACAACTTCTGGTAATACCCACCTACTTTCCTCCTCCTTTAAGGTGGGCTCAAACACCACATCTATATTCTGTATGAGTAAAGCATTTGTAATGGGAACATTTTCATTTATCTAAAAATGGCCCTTTGTCTCAGAGTTTATGTAGGACTGCGAGACTCTCCCTGGCCCAGTAAGTAAGGTCAATTTCATGCATATGAGGGCTGTGACATACATGTGCAGTGTATATACCTAGTAGACTCAGACTCTTTTCAACCATGACCTTTTAATCCTCATCCATGTTTTAGCATGATATGGACTCACTGACTACTGCAGCTTGCTACATCCAATGCTAATCTTTTTAATTTAATATGCACAGGGGTGTCCCAAGGCATTTACAATCCTGGTGTTGACCAGTATACTTGTACAATTGTAAAAATGGCAATACCTAAAAAACCCATATAAATGTGAGGTCTGGTCCTATAAATGATCAATGATACAACAAAGTCGTGTAACCTAGTAATATTGCACCACCCCCTTAGAAACTCATATTTAGACTGCACAAAAGGACCAAATGGGGGTTTAAGGTGCCACGAAAGTCATGGATAACTATAAGTATAAAAACATGTATTTTATTGTACATGCATTAAAAGTAATAAAAACACTGTAACTCTTAGAGAAAACCAACGTCCACATAGACACCCCACTAATGGTTAACACACAGTCCCATTTAGGAAATCTTATAATTGGGCCAATAAACTACTACATGAATCCAAAGCACTCTCGAAGATGGCGGGGGTATTCTAGGATTTCTCAACACGTTTCAGCCCGCAGGGCATTCTCAGGAGAAGGACGTTTGAGTTACAAAAATGACAACACTTAGCGAATGAAAAACCATATCAAATCATTACAATCAATACAAGATATATAGTTACATATGTACACATGCCTATACACCACAATACCAATAAACAGTGCTTTCGCCACTGGATGTCGGACATGGGCCCAGGGGGCTGAAGAGTACTCTAGCGGGGGTGGGGGACCACATAAGGGGCCACTCACTGAATGGAAACCCGGATATCAGGCAGGGCAGGGCCATCTTCAGGAGTGCTTTGGATTCATGTAGTAAGAAATGGGACTGTGTGTTAACCATTGGTGGTGTGCCTATATGGATTTTGGTTTTCTCTAAGAGTGACAGTGTTTTTATTATACGTCAAAAACCTTCTGTATATAATCTCTTTGTTTGATGTCTTTTAATGCATGTATAATAAAATATGTTTTTATACTTATATTTATCCATGACTTTCAGGGCACCTTAAAACCCCATTTTGTCCTTTTGTGCATTCCCTATAAATGGCCAGCCGTTATACTAATTCAATATAGTATCCTTGGTCTTTAAGAGGGAGAAAATGTTAAAAGAAAAAAAAAAAGCTAATTCATATTAACTTGCCTTAAGCAAAGTGAATTTCTGCATGTGCAGGCTGAACAGCTTTTTCTTAATATGTCACAGAAGTCTTGTGGTGATATGCAGGAAATTTCTATAGCCCTTCCCTGAGAATTTAATTTAGTACTTCTTCATTTCATTAGTCAAATATGGTCTCCATCAAAGTGGGACGGAGAAGCGCTTGAAGTAATTATGCTCCCCAATTAGCATAGCAAGAGTGGCCTGCACTGCAATGCACCATATTGTAATGTATGCCATCTCTTCTAAAATCAGGAGCTGGCTGAAGTTTTTCTTTTCTTCTGTTATGTTGCTTAGAGCAGAGATCATCATTTTTAACCCCAGTGCACGTATACAGATGCTCGTAGAGATAAAGGAGCATGTCAGCCAAAACACAGCAATCACTACACTATATGCCAGAAGAATGGATGCTTACTTTTGTATGATATTTGCTTATCGATGCACATGTGCAAATAGGGGGGTGATTTACTAAAGAGTACACTTTTCACTTAGTCAAGTTAAGTTCTATTCACTTTGAACTTTTAATTGCATCCAGTTACCTGTATGTGTGAACTGTGGCAAAGCATACATATCTAAACCCCATGCTGGTAAAAACTCTGCTAAAATAGGTAAACATTAGGGTGAGCTCAGGTTCAGACGGTTCAATCCCGAACAACCGTAGCTGCACGTAAGCAGAGGGGCAGGATGCAGTGATGTAATTGACATTATATGGTTACATGGCAATATAAGGTAAATGTCCTGTGCCTAATATGGCCATGTGACCATATAAGGTGAATGACATCCGTAAAAGCATCTTTGTTTATGGTCAGACGTGGGGAGGAAAATGCCCCGACCCGCAGCTGATTAGGTGGCCCATGTAGCTTCCATGTTTGGTTCCCTAGTAAACATACTTCTGAAGCTTGATGTAAGACTAAACTATAATGAAATAATACTTACAGAGTTATTCACAAAAGGGTGAAGAGTTTGAGAAGGCAGGAGAAGGGAACAATTTAGGCCAAAATTCTTGATTTCATACCACTTTCCAGTCTAGCTATGTTGTCCTAGATCAGGGGTGTCAAACTCAATTTAATCGAAGGCCACATCAACATTATGGTTGCCCTCAAAGGGCCTGTAAGACTTTATAAATGTATCTAATCTTTATCATAATTGCCTCTGCATTCGATTATCACTGGTTTTAGTAATAACTTTATACCTAGATCTGAAAGTCGAAGTTTAGGAAATGGCCTGGTGGGCTGGATTCGGCCCCTGGGCCTTGAGTTTGACACAAGTGTCCTAGATTGTCCACTTCTCCTGCCTTCTCCAAACTCTTCACCCTCTTGTGAATAACCATGTTAGTTTCAGAGCAATGTAAGTAAAACAGGATTGCATTTTAATACAGTTTTCCTGTTACTTTCTTCATGTTTTCTCTCCCTGTGCTGTGCAGACGCTTTGCACGAACTTCCTGTCCATCAATGACTGAACATCCACATTTCACAGTGGTGACGGTGGTAGAATGCTTTTAGTCCAACTCAGGAGTGCGCAGTAAAAAGTGAGGCTAAACTAAGTAAGCATTTTTAGCCTTAGAAAGAAAGTGTCTGTAAATATGTTGTGCTGGTATGATTTTATTGAAGGCAGAACATATTTAGAACAAAGATTACATATTTGAAAAAGTATTTAAGATTTTTGGTCTAGCTACATTTTAATAAAAATAACTACCGTGTGGATATAATCTGATTTTATATACATTTACTGATTATTTCTATTTATAAAGGAAAATATAGTATGCTTTTAGTGAGCAGAAATCTTGTGGTATTGTTGCAGTAGTTACTTTAAACCTTCCACTGCCAGAGCCATTTTTGCACACATAAAACACACATTTCAGGCCCAATGATTAATTAAACCCCCACCCCCAGAATTATATATTTTCTGAAAGTAGAGACCCTTGTGAAAAAAATGGTGGCAGTTGCAATTTTGTCACACGATATTTGTGCAACTGTTTATCAAAATCAGATTTGTGAAAAATTCATTCAAATTAATTTTAGTGCCCAGACACAATATAATATCATTTTTTTGGGGGGTAAAACATAAAAGATTAGGTTACGTTGAGTAAATAGATATGACACATGTCAAGCCTTAAAATTATGCACACCTATGAAACAGCGACAAACTTTAAAACCCTGATTTAGTCATCAGTTTAGAATTAACCATGAATAATGGCTCAACAGTTTTTTCTCTCATTGTGTTGTGATATATAATATGTGGTGCAAACATCATTTTTGTGTGCAGGCACAGCCAATGTACATGTTTAGATATGTATATGTGTGTACAAGGGGGCGGCGGGCTTTAAAAATATTTTGGTGTTTTATACTATTTAACCTTTTTTTATTTACCTTTATTTTTTATCAATTTTTATCAATTTGGGGATTATTCGCCCTAATGTGATAGCACATTATAGGTGACTGGTTCTTTTTAAGGAGACATTATGGGTCTATTAGATCCCTAATGTCACATGTATTACACCATTGAAGCTGATCAGGCTCTGTTCAGCTTGATCAGTTTGTTCCCCAGCTTCTGTGGCCGGGGAATGACAGCTATGAACTCCAAAGTGAGAAATTAATCATCACTTCTAGGATTGTTCATAGGGGAGGAGATCTGCGAAATGATTTTGCTGGTCTCCCTCCGATCTTACTTTTGACACCGATCATGTCTCTCCAGGCCCGCAGTAGGGGTAGCAGAACCCAGGATACATGGTAGGGGGGTCGGGCCGGGGGAAGGGGGAAAGGAGTGCAGCTTCTGGAGCCCGTGGAAGTCATCAGGCGACTATACAGGCTAGAATCGTTTCCAACACATTGCCAATAGTCGGTTTGTGTGGGCTGAACACAATATCGGCTGCAATAGCAGCCAGATAACTGTTTCATAGTGGGCACTTCCGCCAACATAAGCCTTTAAGTGACATTAAAGTCACAAATGCTTTCCTCCCCCCATGCTGCTTTAAGGACTTACCTTAAAAGATGCCTGTTGATCCGATCATCTTCTTCCTTCCTCTTGTATTTAGCAATTTTTCCAGCGCTGGTGCCGGTCTCTGATCCAGCGCAGACTCCTCGGGTCCCACAGTGTCTGTCTACACACTCCCGGCTGCGTGCATTCACCTCCACTGTGTCTCTCCTCTTCTCCCCGCTGAAAATCTCTACTGCACATGCACCTGCCCCATCATCCTGCACGGATGCTCGAGAAGCTTCAGATCTTCAGACGGAAGCGAGCGGCGGCGACAGAGGTAACTGTCATATTTATGCATGCTTGCCCTATGTCATTGTTGTTGTATTAAATGTAGTGATTTGTAGATTAGCCACAAGGGGGAGCATACATTCAATTTGCTACCACTCAAACTGCTTTCTTAACAACTGTTGCGGTAACATATCTACCAGATAGGGAGTACATTGCTTTCAGTGTATCAGTTAAATCATAGACTTCTATTGCAAGAGGGAGCAGTAACAACACAAGCACAAGAAGCAGTATCTTAGAACACAGTGAGCAAATATGGCTAACCCATGTGCATCTATATTTACAAATTATATATAGGAAGATTTTTATGTAAGCATTAACACCTATTTATTACAATATTTACACTTATTTGCATAATTTATGAGTATAATATGATGTCTCCAGATGGTTTTTTTATACTATTTTTTAATTTCAGTTTTGGTTTGATTGGAAAATAATCACGTTTTGGATGGTGTGTAGAGCTATATTATGCTAAACTGCTCCTGAGGGAAGAACAGTGGGGGTGCATACAGTTTATAAAAGAACATACATTATCATAGTATAGGAGCATAAATGTTGGGGAAAAGATTTCAGTGATCTGATCTTTTACTAATGTGTGGTCATCATCTTAACGCAATGCTTTTGCTTGTTCCTGCATAGTAAAGACACTTGTGAAGTTCCTGGGTAGTGAAGTCGAATTCCTCTTTAGCCAGAATTAGTATTATTGTGTTTGACTTTCACTAAATGCTTTCTAGAGGACATGGCAAGGAGGGCAGAGTAAACCTCAGCTTTGTGGCTTAATATATGGTCCACTAGCTTTTGTGTACAATAGGGCAATTCATAAATTTACCAGTCTTCTTTAAAATACTCATACTCATCAGCAGGGCCAGCCTGTGTTGGACATTTATATATTCATATGGTCAAATCTAAACAGTTGGCACAAAATGCCAAGGTGAAAAACTCTGTTCTGTTAGCTTCCTAATTGCTGCTAGTTTGGATATCACCACTTTTGAAGTAAAATTTGAAAAAACCCCTCTACATGTTTTCTTACGTGTTCCTATTCACATAGCATACCAAAAAATACCTTATAGATGTTTTGTTGCAGCAGACAAGATGGTTGATTCCATGTTTGAGTACCTTCACAGTGATATGTCTTTATATAAAGACTTTTAAGGATTGTTTCCTCTCATTAACATACATTTGAGAAGCCACGGTTATAATCCTCACCCCTTACAACCCGGCCTAACATTACAAAGAAGGAAAAACAAGTAGAAATGTTAACCCTTAAGAAGCCAAGAAACCCCAACCCATGTAAAAGCAATTAAAACTGCAAGAAGCATTTTTAAAAAATATTTAGTTTATGTAATATAGATGGGAACCTGTAACAAAAGTAAAGTAGCAGGGTTATTCACAAAAGGGTAAGGCGTTTGGAGAAGGAAGGAGAAGTGAACAATCTAGGCCAAAATAGCTGATTTTGGAAACAGTCTCCAATTCCTCTCATTTTCTAGTTCAACTATGTTGTCATAGATTGTTCACTTCTCCTGCCGCCTCCAAACTGAGCATAATGCCGGTTATACAAAATATCATGGTCAGTCACAGATCACAAATGTTAATAATTAACTTAAATGTTTAGGTGAAAAATTGAGTATAACCATATCTAGACTTAGACTTTCAAACTGATTATATTTAGGTTTTTTTTCTGTCATTTTAGGTTTTGCCAAGTCCAAGAAGGTTGGGTTTAAAAGGTCAGGCACACTGTGGGTATTTCAGTCTCTTTCTAGTCTCCAATATCTCTCTTTAAGGATGAGCTCTTGCTTCCTAAGTCTCCAGATTTGCACAGCTAACGAGGGCAGTAAAAGGTGTTTCTTATTCTCCTTCTTGGATTTGTTTTTTGATTTGTTACATTACATTAAGGTACACCAGAAGGAGTGAGACTCTTTCTGCTGAAAGGAAGTAGTGAGACTCCTTCACAGGTGAGACAGAGCTGAAAGAGAGATCAGGTTTCTAAATTTGCTTTGAGATATAAGCAAATACTGTAATTTGTGATTTAGAGCTGCATTGTTTACCCATCCTTAAAATATATCTGTTCTGACTTGATTTCCATAACTATTGGTAAAAAATTACATCTCATTTAATATTGTCAAGACAGTCACCAATCCTGTTCCAATCGACTTTAAAATAACTTGATTTCCTGTGTGTGAATTAGGATGTTTAGGGTTGAAGGTAAGGAATATATCTCATTTTTCTTACGTGTAATTTTTTTTCTCCTGTCAGGCTTTTCTTGTTCTTTTTCACCAAGTTAAAATGGTTTGGCGGTATGTCTACCGACTGTTATTCAGATCCAAGTTACTATATCACCTTAAACCGTGCTGCTATTTTTATCTCTGACTGTAGAGGTGCTGTACAAGTCTTTTTTGCAAGCAGACGTTTCAACTATCTATTCACTCTGTGCTGTAATATAGGTTGTCACTCAAAATTATAGCATGCAACTTTGCTTCGTTCTATTTTTACAGAGGATTCTTTTTTAACTTTCTCTATTTTTTTTATATATATACCTTAGAGGTTATAATTCATAGAACTTCCTAGTATAGAAACTCTCTCTAGCATCTTACAGGCTTTAAAAGAGCTGCTAATGATTGCACCGTAGTTCAGTTCTTTAAGCCATAATAAATGCAGTAGAAGAAACTGGTGCTTCTGTACAGGACTGTCCTAAGGGTAAGGCAACTCAGGTAATCACCATAGACAAGTGTTAATTGGCATGCAGAAAACAAATTGTGGAATGTGCTACCTTCCTCAATGGAAGCCACATAGCAACCAGCTGTGGGTGCATCTGGGATCACCTAGGTTTCACATTAATGGGCAGATATTGCCCTGAGAATAATGATGGGTACAAAATATACTCAGTATTTTGGGGTTTAAAGAGGTATCAGACATCATTTTTGTTACTAAAATCAACCTTTATTTATTTTATAAAAATGACATAACGTTAAAACACAATGGGGGGATTGATCAAAACTGGAGCAGGGAGAATCTGGAGCAGTTGTCTATTGCAACGTTTTTTTGTGTGTCTAAGTGCTAAAACAAATATACACACGCAATCCTCAGAGCTGGATTTCTCTTAGGCTGGTCCTTGGAGCCTCTCTCACCCTCTCTCACCCATCCTTGAGTCGTCTTGTCCAATGCACAGTGGGGGGAATTTATCAATCCTGGAACAAACAGAATGTGGAGCAGTTGCGCATAGCAACCAATCAGCATCTCTCTTCAGTTTGCTCTGTTGAGATTTAAAAATGAGACACAGAAGCTGATTGGTTGCAATGCAAATCTGCTCCAGATGTTGTCAGCTCCAGTTTTGATAAATTCCCCTCAATGTTCACAAACTTATTCTCCTTCAGATTTTGCCTCCTGCTGCCACATGTAGATTGTACATTTTTCTGTAATTGTCTTATATAAATAAATACTTATTCTCTTGTTGAGTAGTTCATTACTCTGTATACCATTTAGATATGTTGTTTTCCCACTGTGGCATGCGTTGCTTTGCTCCCTACGCGTTTCACAGGTCAGCTTTCTCAAGGGATAGGAGGCAGTTAATCTATTGTGAACATGCAATCAGTATTTTTGTATAATAATTTTACAGTTACATTGACAATCATGATTTGCATTTTTCTTTTTGTATAATACATTCATTTTCAGAGTGTTTTCATTTGCTCTCACCTGCTGAGGTATTTCAGGATGGATGCAAGTCTATCCAAGGAAGTGGGTATCACAGGGTCTCCCCTCTTTTCCCCTCTTTGGTTCTGCAGCCTGTGGGATTGCAGAGTAAAAATAATAATGATGGGTAGACAACTGGCCATTGAGCTATAGCTTGTGCATGCATGCTTAACTCCTTCTTTCCCAGCGAGTAAAAGTAAAGATTGGCCCGGTACTATGGTGGTTCACCAACAAGCAGAAGATCTCTGTTAATGATGATATTGTGTGCTCATGACATTGTCAGGCACTTCTTCCTGGGCCTAACATTACAATGAGTCTGTGAAGCAGGGCAGAATCAAGCGTGATAAAGCAATTAATGGTCAGCTGAAGACAGGCTATAGTCTTAGTCCTCAAAGCCAGCACAGAGCCCCTCTGCTCCAACCCCCACTTTTATTTAATAACTTTAGGTACTGCCGATATACAATTATTTACATTTATTACTGGCATTGTAAATCTACTGAAAAGGTCTAAAATGATACTTTTTAATGACAGCAACAACTGGTAATGGTGCAGGAGTGCACCTTGAGCTTTCTAAATAGAGAGCACATGGTCTCCTCCTTTCAGACAGGCTGTCCCTTAAAGCAAGGTCAGACAGAACCGTAAGTTGAGGGATTAGCCCTCGTTCACACCTGAACGTTTTGTAGCGCGTTCTACGCTCGACGAATGCTCTACAAAACGCTCAAAAATATAAATCCCATTGTATTCAATGGTCTGGTTCCCACCTTGGCGTATTTTACCCGTCCCTAACACGCTACAAAACGGCCCACGCCTGAAAAGGTACATGTACTACTTTGGGCCGTTTTTGTTGCGCGTTTCCATTGGGATACAGACAAGTAGCCCTCAGAAACGCGCGTTTGTCACGAGATTTTTTTTACCGCGGAACGCGGTAAAAAAACGCGCAACAACCGCGCGACAGACGCGCATATGCAATACGCATAGGTGTGAACCAGGCCTTAGTCAGTTGTACAGCGTATTCACGTGTGTCTGAAAATTTATCCTGAGCTATTGAGCTGTGTAAACAACAAATTAGCTAAGGAGATTAAAGAAATGTGTTATAATGAGCCCAAAGCTCCATCTGCTGGCTGGATAGAAAAATACGTAATATGCAAATGAAATGTTTTCATATTTCATATAACATATTTTAAAAATGTTTTTGATCATAATAAAACAATTGTACAAAACCACTATAAATTCTATATAATGTTTAGGTCCTATTCATATAATTGCCAGCAAGTTCCTTGCTAAAATAACACCTGGGTAACAACACCTGAACCAACTATGATATTAGGTTCAGGCATGCTTCTGGTAAAATGCAGGAAAAGAGCAATTGTGGATTTGCAGTTGGGGTATGTCGTAGCCACCCAGCGCTTTTCTCGGGCCATAATCTCTCTGGTAACCCAAAATGAAAGATATATACTCTTATCCAATATGAATCAAAAAGTGTTAAAGCAATATTAAAAACTACACATACATTGTGAATGCAGTATACGCTATGCTGGGCAAAGAGTTTAGTGAAACAGCAAGTCTTCCTATTTTGTACGGTTTTATTGAATCCCCAGATTAGTTTTGGATAAACTGTAAACTCGTGCTACATACTCTATCTGATTAAAAGTTATCTCCATAATATCCACAGTAAAATTGACTTTTCAAGTGACTTGACACTTCTGCAAAAATGTAGTTTTAGAGATTCCTTTGAAAATTCCTTGAGTACCTCTGTGTGGAAGCAGAGTTTATATGCATTGGAATTGTATTAAAAGGAGCTTTACCGAATGACACTAAAGAGGAACATATTATTCAGGACAGGTACAGTATTTGCTTGTGCAAGTATGTATGAAATAAACACATGCGTATAAAAGCTCCAGTTCAGTTGACCATTTTTATACAGTTGTTCTTATTTTAAAGCAGCTCTTGTGGAAGTTCTTGTGCACAAGTGTGTTCAATTCAAGGAATATGGACCAAAATAGGAATACCCATGGTGATAAAATCATTCATACCTTACAAACTAACATTTTAGAGCAAATATATATAGATTAAATAGCTGCATTCTCCATAGGAACTACTTCATTTTTGAATCTTGTTTTTCTTTATGTTTATTGTACTTGGGCATTGGGAAGTTCCTGAGCCTCATCATCATTGTGCTCCAGCGGGTTTTAAAATAAAAACCCATGAATAGTTTTTAATATGTATCTATTTGTGAGCTGTGCCAAACAAAGGGAAATATTGATGCCAGTGTTTAACGAATATAAGTGTAAACTAACCCTAAAACAAGTACACTGCTTATAAATGAAAAGTTGAAGTGTTTTCGTACTCTGTTAACTCTGTTCATTCAAAGAAAGGTAGAGAATGTCCCATTTGGAAAAATTAGCTTCTAAAAATAGCTTCTAATAAAAGTTATCATTTTGTGCAACCTAAGGAAAAAATTGGAAATATTGACCAGCCTTTTCTCTCACTGTCTCGTACACCTCTGTATGGTCCATCACTGTGAGATTTAATATATACTATGGAGGAGAATATAGCATGGCACAAACTATTGTGCTTTAATCTCTCTGCAAAGTAGGTGTTACCGTGGCAGCAGGTTGCTTCAGAAGCTTGGTGTCACAAGAGATCTGTGAGTTGGATAATTTCAAATTAGCTTCTGATCTGTGCGTCAGCAGCAGAGACAAGCAGTGAAATAATAAGAAATAACCTGAGATGCAGTGAATAACTGCTGTACGTGTCAAATGACCAGGGCACTGTCCAAAGATCTGATTATTTCCAATGTAGCCAAGCTCAACTGATATTCAAAATTCATATTTGCACCTTTGTCATGTAACCCTACCTTCATTACATAGAATATATATCAGCAGTGGTATAGATTGCAGTTATGTATGGCGTAAGTAGCTGGCTGTGGATTGGTTTAATTTCAATCCCCTCAAATTTTAGATCTATGTTTATGTGCATTGTGAGTGAGTACAATCAAACCTTACTCACGGTGGCCTCCAGCCAGCTAGAGGCTCTGTCCATAAGGATGAATGAGGCAAGTGGTGCACATGTGTGGAAGGAGCTGGACAAAGCTAGGAGTTTGTTCTGCAAAGGCTGGACAGGGCTGTAAAGTGGCAGCAAGGTTGAAACCAAATATGTAAGGAGGTGGTGACCAGTTGAAATGAATGATAAATGCAGAAATACACTGCCTGTCTAGAAAATAGAGTCACACATTCTATTTAGTTGGGCTGCCTTCAGCTTTGATTACAGCATGCATTTTTCACCAAGATCCTGTAGTGATGATGGGAGAGTCAGACCACTGCGTTAAATTTTCTCCCGCACATCCCAAAGATTCTCAATGCGGTTAAGGTCTTGACTCTGTGGTGGCCAAACCATGTGTGAAAATGATGTCTCATGCTCTTTCTCAATTTGAGCCCGATGAATCCTGGCATTGAAATAAGCCCGTGCCATCAGGGAAGAAAAAATCCATTAATGGAAAAAACTGGTCATTCACTATATTCATGTAGGCAGCTGACCTCATTTTTTCGGCACATAACATTGCTGAACCTAGACTAATTATCCAATAAAAGGCTCTGACCTAATTGCATAACTAAATCCAGGAGGTGACTTTTTTATGGTCAGGCAGTGTATAGGTAGTAGCTATTTGCCTTTTCCATGTGTCTGGAAAATCTTTAAACTGAATATTTTTCCCTTGCTTCAAAATAACCCTAAACTCAGGGATTAAATCTTAAAAATGCATTTAAATACCTAAACTATTAACAAAAATGTATCTTATTTGTGTATCACTCGGCTGTAGATCCTCAAATCATCTCTGAATTCATGCTGACACTGTCCTTCCTTCTTGAGGGTGACTACGTTTGTTCTCCATGGTCCCAGTGTGTGTTGTAAAGTAGCCACCGCTACAAGCTCACTCCTGTGACGGACTATAATCTCAATACTGAACATGAGATTGTAGTCCATTACGGGAGCAATCTTGGAGCGCTGCTGACACTGTCCTTCTGGAGGGTGGCTACTTTTGTACCACCATGGTCTCTGTTGTAAAGTAGCCACCCTCCAGAAGGACAGTGTCAGCACAAATTCAGAGATGATTTGAGGATCTACAGCCAAGTGATACATAAATAAGTTTACATTTAATGTGAATAGTTAAGGTACTTAAGGCCCCATTCCCACTAAGCGATTAATCGCGCGATTTCACGCATTTTTGCAGCGCAATATCGCGAGAAGTCGCCGGCCAATGCTATTCAATGGAGCTGCAAAGATATGTCGCTTAGTGTGAATGGGGCCTAAATGTATTTTTGATTTAGTATAGTGTCACTTTAAGTAATGAAGGAATTAAAAAAATTTGCAGAAACATGCTTGTATATTGCACCGAAATGAGCTTAAATGCATGTAATATTGAATATATATTAGGGCTGTGGAAATTAAAGATTAATTTCTCGATTAATCGTTAAACTTTTTGATCGATTAAAATTATTTTGATCGCTAATGAAAACACTCACCTCTCTGCCGGCTTCCGAGAGTCCCGTCGGCGATCCGGTGACGTCCCCCCCTTCCCCAAGTGGCTCCGTCGGCTAACGAAGGGAAGGGGGAGGAGTCAGGTGAAGTCGATGCCTGTGACGTCACCGGACTTGAACCTAAATTAAATACATATACTAGCTGTGTTTAAAATACATGTAATGGTTTTTAATGAAAAAATAACTGGACTAAGTGGTGTTTTCACATCTGTCTGCAGTTCAACTTTAAGAATATTTGCTGTTTCGACAGCTTTTGTGAAAATGTTGACAGTACATAAATAATAGATAACAATAAATAGGTTCAGGGCTGTATCATATATTCATAAGCAATGTTCAGCCCACTTTCATTAAACATAGGAATAGTAATGTTTAACAGCCCAGACATTTTGTAAAGTCATTCATCACCACCTAATCCCCATCAATATAAGTGTAATTGTATGTCACTTGTACTATAGGACACCTGTTAGGGAAATAAACAATGTGTTTACCAAACAAAATGCAATATTTAGTCTTTGCGCCGCTTATAAGACTCGCTGACAGAAATCACTTGTGTATAATACACCACTTACTGCTTTATAGGTTTCATTTTGCGAACGTCAGAAAAAATGATGAAAGCGTTTTCAGAAAGGAAATGACTCATGGGTGCATCTGTGTGTTAAAGTAAACACTGTCAGTGTCCTGCTTTGCATATTCGCCTCTTTTCCCCTTCCTTCATTTTCATGGCATCTTTCCTTTTTGCTAGAAATGTGGCTATTTTGTTAGACTTCACATTAAAGGAGGATCGCAGCGTCATGTGAAACGTAATAAAGCAATTGTACTTCAAAAAAAGTTAAAAAGTTCATCCTTTTTAGATCAATAGATTTCACAATGGATCTCTCAGTGTAGACCTTTCTGTTCTTTTGTTTTTTTAAGCAAGAACAGATGAGGTATTACAACAGATTTTTTATTACAAGCTAGCACCATTATATGATGGGGAATCTGATACAGTAACAATGAAATCTATGCATTTATCAAATGATTTATAAATCTTCTGCCCAGTGTATAGCTGGACATATACCGTTCTCATGACACTACCACCACTAGATGGAGCTGAGGAAAATATAAAATTCCTGTGCTCCTCAGCATCATCTAGTGGTGGTAGACTGCCGATGGAGGAAAAAATGAAATTACTTGGCCCATTTTGGTCATTCGGGAATGGGATGTAGACGGGCTTGTGTTTACATCAGATTACCTCCAATCCTGCACGGTCAGGTCCGTCAAAACTCGAATCCATCTGTGAAAGTTCTCATTCATCCAGGTCATGGTATATCTGTAAAAAAATAAATCAAGGAAACTGGACTTGCTGTATTTTTCTTGAAAATGTTTCGCTGGTCATTCGACCAGCTTTCTCAGTTCAGAATTCTGAATTGAGAAAGCTAGTCAGATGACCAGCAAAATGTCTTAAAGAAAAATACAGCAAGTCCAGTTGCCTTGATTTATTTTTTACAGTTGGAACTCTGATCCGTTTGTTTTTCCAGACCTGGGGGCTACTGGATTTGAACGGACGCCTGTCCATTTAAATCTGGCTGCCCAAAGACTTACATTGGGCTTCCGATCAGATCTGCCTGAAAAACTGACAGATGGACCTATTTGGAATGCCCATATGAAAGGGGCCTTATGCCCTTATGTGCACACTGTTACATTTTTGTTTGTTTGTTCAAAATGACCAGATTGTTCGGTTTACAGTTCTAGGGGTTAATATATTATTTCTGTTTTATTTCATCCTAATTTAACCTTAAGATATTAGTGCTATTAAATTGTGTTTTCCGAGTTTTGATATACTTCTGAATTATCTGTACTCTTCCTGCTAATCTTCTATTGTGTATCATGTACATTGCTTTCATTATAATCCTGACTGAATGATTATGTTTAAAGCTGAACTCTGGTTAAAGTAAATATTGTATCAGTACAAGAGGCATGTGTGTTCTTACCTAAATCTTGGTGTCCTTTGTGTATTTTTTCTGCCACCCCATGTAGATTTCTGCAGACAGTCTGTAGCGGATTGACCTACGGAGTCCCTTATACAGCTCTGCTCTCTGCACAGGTTATGTACAGCACAGGGATAATGTCACCACTACTTTTGCAAGGCAATATCCGAGTTTGTAAAGGCATTGTGTGCAAACAAATATAGACTTATACCCTTTGTGGCTACTGAGGAAAAAGTTATATGAGAGTTTTTGTTTTTTTCATTCTACAATTTACAAGGTTTTGATTTGACTATTAGCCAAATGACCTAAAGAGAATGTTGTCATCTAAATTATAATGTTGCGTGATAAAAATTATTTGTAAGAAATGTATTCACATAGAGGGGTATATTACAAAATTGTAGCTCTTATGAGTGCATAATCAGTGCAGTTGCTGTGGGTTCTGATTTCATCTTCCAGAAATCTTCAGGGAGAATTGAGAATAAAACTCATGTTAGGGCTCCCAACTTCCATTGGAGTACTGCATGGGCCCCCGACACTGCTACAATACAGGGCGGAAAAAGAGAATATTTGTAAATAAACAACTGCAAGCATACTGTATTGCAGGCTTTGTTAGTAGCTGCTCGTCTGGAAGAAGTGGCAGGGTTAAAAATTGCTTAACGTAAATGATTTACTGCCAAATAAATTCCCTACAACTTTAAAGAATGATCCGAACTACGTTAGTTACTTTAAAGCTAATAATGCCACTGGCAACACATTAGGAGTAATCTGTATGCACAGTCTCATTGTCCTATTTCCTATGTGTTTTATTTGTTGTGGTACACATCAGTGAGTTTGAGGAAAACTTGAGTTGTGTTTTAGTATTCACTCATTTACATTTCAGATCTCGAATGCAAATTAATTCTTTAGGGTTTGTTGATTGCGTGAGTTGTACTTAGCCAGATTCAATGATCCTTCCTTCCTTTTGCTCTTCCTCAACCCAAATGCACATTGTCCTCCACACCAAATAGAGCCTATTATTATTATTATTATTATTATTACACAGGATTTATGTAGCGCCAACAATTTGCACAGCGCTTTACAATATAAGGAAGACATTACAGTTGCAATACAATCTAAGACAGGATAGTTGTACACATAACAGCGATAGGCATAATGAAAGCTGTTATGGGGAGATGGGGACTGATACAATCAGTTCAGTGTTCTTTGTAAAATATAACGCTATATCATTGAATAAAGTACATGAACAAACTTAAAGTGACATTAGACTCAGGAGTTAAATTTAAAAAATGCATTCAAGTACCTTAACTATTAACAAAAATGTATCTTATTTGTGTATCATTCGGCTGTAGATCCTCAAATCATCTCTGAATTCATGCTGACACTGTCCTACCTTCTGGAGGGTGGCTACTTTGGTTCCTCATGGTCTCTGTGTGGATAACAGCCAGGAGAAAAGAGGCAGTTTTAAAGAAAGAGGTATTTTCAGCATTGGTTTCATTTAAGGATTGTTTCCTCTTTTCTAGGATCAGTAACCTTTAAGCATAGTAGAATTCATATGTACTGAAAGCATGCTAACACTGTCCTTCCATCTGGAGGGTGGCTACTTTTGTTCCCCATGGTCCCTGTGTGTGTTGTAAAGTAGCCACCACTCCAAGCTCGCTTCTGTGTTGAATTACAGTCTCAATACAAATTAACTAACTAAACATGAGATTGTAGCCTATCACAGGAACATGTTTAGAGCGATGGCTCCTTTACAACACACACAGGGACCATGGGGAACAAAAGTAGCCATCCTCCAGAAGGATGGACAGTGTCAGCACCAATTCAGAGATGATTTGAGGATCTACAGCCAACTAATACACACATAAAATACATTTCTATTAATAGTTAAGGTGCTTGATTGCATTTTACTTCTGAGTTTAGTGTCATTTTTAATACAAACAGTATTCCTGACAGTAATTGAACACATGGCCCCCATACTGCAAAACATCTAGCCAATGCACTGTCTCTTATAATGGCATGATTATATCTTCTTGTAATGCAAGGTAAAATAGACTTTAATGTATAGGATCCTATATCCAGAAACATCTGAAAAAACCCCAAATCAAATAGTAAATGCAAAAAAGTAAACTATTATTCACTTTTCATTTCTCATTCCCATAGATAGGTAGGTCCTCTATCATGTGATTGGACAAAACTGTCAGTTGTTGTGGCTATTACCACATTACAAAATTAAAAAAACCTATTGTAAATGTTCTTAGCTTCTCTTGTGAGAATTGGCCTCCTGTAGAATAGGATTGTTACATAGCACACATATTATTAGCATTATCCTATGACAAGTTTGCATTGTATGCAGTGTGCATGAGGATATTGACAAACCCTATGAGACTAATGGCAGCATTACAATGAATTTGGTACAGTGCTGATTGAGTAGAAATATGCACTGATAACCATTACAAAATACAACCTGGAGTGAATAGTTTACTGTATGTGCAGGCTGGGTGAAGGAAGGAATGTCTGAGGGACACATTCAGATCCCTTTGTGTATGACCAGCTTGAGGGATTGCTCTGACAGTAAGTCTAAGGAGCACAGCTAGAAACTAAAGGAACATTCCACATTTAGACTAGAGTTTGTATGAAGGGTTGTGATAACATAAGGCAGGGAAAATATGATTTACTCAGTATTTCTTCTGTCATTTTAGAAGTCTTGTGCCAATCATTTCCTTACCTCATCTGCTCTGACTATATAGAATGTGTATTGGAGGAATTTCTCATTCAAGGCAAGTCATATGTTTGACTGTATCCTGTAAAACAATATAAGAAGTTGGTAAAAATTGTAAATATAAGCTATTTCCACTTCTTTACAGGTGGTACATGAGGATGGACTCCAGCGTTGCAGAAAACAGGTAGGGACAGTATACTTGTACAGATAGTAGGGGTTATTGTTAAATTGGAACTTGCACCCACCGTACCTACTTGTAAGTGTTTTAACATAACTAAGGAACTCCCAGGAGTCAGCGTATGGAAATGCTTGTTTAAGGGACCCTTTTAGGACAGCTGTTGTCTGTCATAGCTGAGACTCCCTTTAAGCACTGTTTGGCTTCCAACACATTGATTTACTCCTAGAAGTGGTTCTAGTTCTGGGGCAAGTTTATTACTGTGTGTGATGCTGTAATGAGGATTCTGTTCTTTACCAAACTATCACCACCTTTGGTAGTCAAGCTATTAAAACATTCAGCACTAAATGCCAACATGGCAGGACAGGTAACCACCATTGTAACATATTCCCTTCTTTGGCACACACAACTTTGCAAATTAATAATTGTCATTTAAAAGTATAACTTAAATTAATCAATTTAAAAAAAAATAACGGATCCCATTCTGGTCAATGCCAACTTATTTTTGCCAGCTGTCTTTAATTTCAAGGGACAGTTTTTGAAGAAAAAGGCTTCTACTTTTTCTGTCTTTTGCAAAAAAATCTCCTTTATTAAAAAAAAGTGCATCATAAATTCAACATCATGACTCTTTAAAAACGTTTAGCCCCATTCACATTGGTAACATTGTTTTCTCTGATGCCATTGACACCAAGGTAAACTTTGTTGGGGTCCTTGATTATTTAAAGCAGAACTGCAGGCCAAACACAAATCAATTAAGCTACAGTACGTATTCATTAGTACATCATTAAATTTGCTATTTAAATGCAAGCAGTGTACATACCTGAAATTGACTTGGAATCATCCTCCTGCAGTTCCTGCACAGAAGAGCTCAGAATGGGAGAAGGACAAGCAGCACAAGGATCCAATCAGTTGTGGTGCAGTGCTCATGTGATAACCAGCTGGGTACCAACAGAAGGAGAATCCAGAATGACAGAGAGGCAAGCTCATCAATGTGCTGCTTCTCCTTTCACTCTTCAGACAGGACTGTATTATGTGGATGGATGGAAACACAAATCATTTGACAGATAAAACAATCTATCTATCTATCTATCTATCTATCTATCTATCTATCTATCTATCTATCTATCTATCTATCTATCTATCTATCTATCTATCTATCTATCTATCTATCTATCTCTATCTATCTATCACACCAAATGTAACACACCTGCTCCCCATTCACACCTGAGACTTAGGGGTGTACTCACCTCACTTTTGTTGCCAGCGGTTTAGACATTAATGGCTGTGTGTTGCGTTATTTTGAGGGGACAGCAAATGTACACTGATATACAAGCTGTACACTCACTACTTTACATTGTAGAAAAGTGTAATTTATTCTGTGCCGTCACATGAAATTATATAATAAAATATTTACATAAATGTGAGGGGTGTACTCACTTCTGTGAGATACTGTATATATATAGCTTTTTTCAGTCTTCGGACAACTATTTTATACATTTTTCAAATATTAAAAATGACATACAATAGTACAAATAGGGGCATTGTGTACACTCTTTACATTAACAAATTTAATTTACTGTTTGTGTGCTTTTTTCACTGCTTTTCCCAGAACTGAAGGTCATATTGAAGGCATCCTCTGACTTAGGATTTTCTCTGAGATGAGCCCTGAGACTCTTCACATTGAAACAAATACAGGTAATACCTCTTTGTTATTACAGTACTGAGATTGATGAGATGATGGTAATGAAGACAGATCCTCATATTTAGTAGTTAGGACTTGGAACATTAAAGGTAAGCTTCCACAATAACGTTTTATAGAATATATAAAACTGTGTTTCCACTTTTGCAGCCAAATTCGGATAACACCTATTTTAAATGTATTACATGTTCCTATTCACAGAGCATAAGCTAAAACATTTTTTAAAAATGCTTCTGCAGGTTAAATTGCTTTACTTGGGTCAGGGTTTATTGGCTTCTTGAGGGTTACATTTTCTACTTGCTTCTCCTTTTTTGTAATGTTCAGAGGTGTTGTGAGCTTAAAGGAGTTAAAGGATTACAACCTTTGCTTCTCCATTGTATGTTAATGAAGTGAATGAGAGAAACACAATACTCAAATTTCAGTCCTAAGTCCTGTCCTTTCTATAAGGACAGATCACTGTGAAGGTGCTGAGGAAACCGTGGAATCAGCCATGTTGCCTGCTACAACAAAACATCTGAAAGGTAAGCAATTGTTTTTTGAAAATTATTTTTCAGTATGCTGTGTGAATGGGAACACACAAGAAACATATAGAGGTTTTTTTTTCTTTTCAAATTTGACTGAAAAAGTGGAAATACACTTTAAGCACCTGAAATGAGCTTGAACACTCTGATGGTCAGCTGGCTCCATTTTCCTCTGCAGAAAACTTTTGGAGGCCTATATGGGTCATCTATTCCTTTGAAAACAAATGCAGCTGTGAAGGTTGTGTAAGCCAGTTTATACATGTTTCCCACCACATACAGCTATCATCAGTTAAAAATAAAGTTTAAGTGCACTTAAAACAACCTGAACTTATTCTCTCCTACCCGCTTGCTAACTGAAGTCTTCTCGCTAGATGTATATTTACCTTGCAAACATGTCTATAGCCTGTAAGTATTGCTTAAACCCTGCTACCAATCTTCAGTGCACTGCATATGCCATCACCTAAGGCAGGAGATGCTCGAGAGATTACCCCATTGAACCTGATTGAATGCTACTGTGCAGACGGGTGCATGGAGGGTCGACAACTGTATGTATGCCAAACCTGTAGGCTGCAGTCAAGATTGCAATGTAAGGTATACATTTGGGGAGGGGAGGGAGCACAATGGAGCAAAAAGGATACGTTCAATTTCTTTTAAAGTGCACTTTTCCTTTAAAGATAACCAGTAATGACAAAAATACATAGGCTGAATTTCGGAAAATTCAATTTTTTTGGCCGCCTGTGGCTTCAGTAGTGAGTCATCAACCTGGAGCAACTATGTAGCAGATGAGTAAGGCCAAAACTCATGATCTCCATACACATTCCTGGTCAATGCCTTAGAAAATGCTGAAGCCATTGGATCAGCATGACAAATGGGAAAAAAAAGCAGTTTTACAGAAAAGAGGCATTTTCAGCACCAGTTTCATTTAAGGATTTTTTTCTTCTCTAGGACCAGTACCATTTGAGCATAGCACACATTCATAAGTACTTCTTGCTTGGGCTAAAGATCAAACATGATCCTATCATGTAATCCCACTGCACAGTTTTACAAAATATGTTACTGCTTTATAAATGTTTAATGATGGTGGGAATTTAATCTGATCTATCGCAGCCTTTGGCACAGAACCTCAACTGCAGTTTCTATGGCCAGTCAAGAGAGGCACTTGGAGCGTCTGTTTAAGTGAAGGTGAAAATGCTTTTAGATAACCCTAATGATCTTCACTAGAGCAGTAATCAAGTAACAGCCTTATCTCTTCCCTATCAGCAGTGCAGATCATTGGCTCATCTACTGCTGAAACATTTGCTTTGTCACTCAGCAGGAGAACACAGTCAAGCACACTTAGCAGCAGGAACCAATAGAATTGATAAATTTTACTTAAACAGCATGCCAGGAAAGACTTTGGCTGGGAATGACAACATTAACCCTGCAGAAACTACAGCAAACACAATATTTACAAAGCTGCTGGATTTTCAGCTAGAATATCAATTTTAAATGAAACAGGAAATTGTTTCTTATACCATATGGCCAAATCCTTCAATTTTTTCAAATATTTATGGCCTCATAAATAAATCTAAAAAGGGACAAGCTGAAATACTTTTGAAAACAAAAGGAAGAAATAATCAGCAAAAATAAACAAGACAAGAATGATATTCCTTCCTGTTTCATCTTCAGTATCCTCTGTAGTTGTGTCTGATGCAATCAAAGAGAGAGAGAGAGAGAGAAAAAAACTGATTCCAGAAACTGAATGAATGTCTTTTGATACAAAGGCTTAAAGTGTATCTAAACCCAAACAGTATCAAATATATATTGCAATTTCTTGTAATTACTCTTCTATTTCTGTTCTTATTTTTCTTTGCTTGCTTTCTGTTAAAAAACCCTCAAAATTGTGCCTAAGGCACTTTCTGTTTAAGGGCTTGTTCACACTATGTCCGGACCAGATCTAGAGCAGATCTGCAAACACAGTGAAGTGTGTTTTTGATGTGTTCCATTACCTTCCAGTGTATTGTTCACTGCAGTCCAGTGCATTTGCATGCATTTTGGTGCGTTCCAGACAAGAAAAAAATAGTGCAGCATTTTTTCCCCCTGCACTGGAATGGATTGCACTGGTGTGAACAGAGCCCAGAAAACCATAGAATACATTGGGATGCATTTCAGGTGCGGACAAAAACGGTTCTGGTCCAGATCTGGTCGGGACATGGCCAACGCTCCAAGCTCACTCCTGTGATGGACTACAATCTCACGTTTAGTTTACTAATTTGTATTGAGTTTGTAGTCCATCACGAGAGCTAGCTTGGAGTGCCAGGATAATACACTAAAGCCAGGAATATGACTTTCATTTGCTCCTGCAAAATAAAATCTAGATGGCTAGAGCTTAGCCCTTCAGATTGCATTATTAAAGAATAGAGGAAAATCTGAACTATCAAGATCATTTATCCCGGTTATGGCTATCAAAAAAGGAAAAGGTAAGAGCAGGGCCGGATTTACTCCCCCTGCCGCCCCAAGGCCAGGTTCCACAATTTTTTAATCAATTTAACTTTTTTTTAGATTTTTATTTATCTTTTAACTGTCACCGCTGCCGCCCCTTGGCGCTCTGCCGCCCCGAGGCCGTGCCTCGGTGGCCTTGTGGGAAATCCAGGCCTGGGTAAGAGAAAGGCAGTTTTAGAGTAAAAACAGCTTTATGAATCCCCCACCCCCCATCTTCATCAAATTATGAAATATAAGAATCAGCTGCCCTGCCCAGGACCTGGCAATGTTTACAAGTATGTGCAATTTGGAAATGGACATGACCATTACTCCCTGTAACTGGTACCAGTGTACTATTGCAGAAGCTGTTGGCTTACTGGATGATGTAAAGGCCAAGGAAACCACAAATGAGAAACGTTTGTTTCTGAGATACATATCTATATATACTCAATCACTGGGTATAGTCAAGGCAGAAGTGGCTGTAGTAAAGCCATATGGCAGTTTTATGCCGCTAAAAATGTGCAAAGTTTCTTTAACATAAAGTAAAAGCATGGTGCCTCCCTAGGCCAACACATATTGCCCTTTCATAAACCAAGCTTGAGGTTAAGTTCATTGTGACAAAATTGTGTTTGCATTCACCTATCTATTCTCTGTAAGTAAATCCTAATTTTATATGTAAAAGTTCTGAGGGGCTTTATATGATATTTGTTATACATTGCACTTATTACCAATTCTGCTTTGTTTGAATGCAGTAATCATATAACAACATAAGGATTGTGCACGTCTTTCAACCATCAAGGATTGAATCATCTAAAGAGTCCCTCATCTTCACAAAGAAGGAATAAACTGCATGTTACCTTCAGGCTGTACTCTCAGGTTTGCCCCACAGGTAGTAGCTGATGTTACAGGCACAGGTAATCTTAGTGACTAAAATACTAGTAAAAATCAGGACACATGAAAAGCTGGCAGTAGTAGTTGTAGTTCAGGCTGAGGCTTGGATAGGCAGTAAAAGCAGTGTCAGGAGGGGGAATAAAAAATGAGCAATGCAACTAATGTTTTAATAGTGCGAAAATGTTTATCTAATCATAAAAGTCAATAATAAGATGGTTTAAAAGTCTGCCAGTATCTACCGAAGCCTTCTTTTTTAAAAGAAGAAGCAAATCTACACCGGTATTCAATTCTGAATCTGTCCCTTCACCACTCTCTACTATATATTTTAAGCCTTGCTGAAGTGTTATAACCCCTGAAATGTATTGGCTTGTTATCATAGGATGAAATATACGTTTTTGGCTGTGGTATTTTTCTTTCCTTCTACTTTCTAAATATTGACAATACTAACATAGAACGCTTCCAGGCCCATGCTCATTAAACTTCCCAGGTGCAATAAGATGGTATGGATGGAATGGCTTATCAGAAAGAGTAGAGCCTTGGCTTTACATCCAACAATTTCCTAAAACATACATAATTAAAAAGGAAACCCCCCCCAAAAAGTGTCTACCATTCACTATCCCCCTGCTTGCTTTACAGTGTGTTCCTTTATTCAAGAGTGCAGGCTCTTAATTATAAATTGCTATCAAGCCTTATGCCTACAGATTGTTAAAGACTATGTTTGAAGTTATGCCCATGGCTTCCACACTTTAAATGGAATATCATGTGCAAGGTCTTGGCAAGTTCTCTAGCTCAGGGCTTCAACTTTATGATGTATATGGGTGTGCTAAGAGGGAAATAAGAAGAGAATAATTAAAAATGTGTATTTTTAAGTTAATGAATTATGTCATTGTGTGATCTCTTGGATCACCTAATTAGGTTTATACTAAAAAGGCTGCTCATATACTGATTATATATATAT
>NW_017308277.1:144921-146564 GCF_000935625.1 Nanorana parkeri | reverse complement strand
ACATACATATATATACACACACACACAGAATATATACTTATATATACCTTTTTTTTCTGGACAGTTTAAACACTATAGAGCTTAGTAGCTATTCTATTCCAAGCATCTTTCTTTTACATTTTTATATATGATTCATGATGCAGTGGCTCCAGGAAGATGCATTAAACACAAGCCGAAGTACATGTTTTTTAGTGTGTCAGACATATGTGGAAAATAAAAAGATTGAGAAAAAAGCATAAAGAAACATGTTAGACACAGTCTGTGGAAGTATGGTTGATCTATTACTATAAGGTACTTATTTGGGCAGGTGGCAGTCACCTCTAGGCTCAGATTTTTTTGGTGTAAGCTGTTAAAGGCTACATCAAGGGCAAAATAGTTTTAAACACTGTAAGTAGAAAGCCCCCTGACCCACTAATAATCCCTCCCCATTTCGCTGATCTATCAGGACCAGTGTAAAGTACTGGTGATTCCATTTGTGGTGAGACCTCCTCCCATTAAGCAGTTCTAGGGCCTAAGTGGCTATTTACCAGGCTGAATGCTGTCACATGAAGGGGGACATAACATTATCAATCCTGTACAAATCCCAATACCATCCAACATAGACCTTTCACAGAGCTAGCACAGTGGAGGAAGGGTGTGGAGGGGATCGTAGGGAAGATGTGTATATATGAGCGAGTCTGTGGGTTTTAAAGAGACTGTTGCTTAGCTATGAATGGGCAACATTACAGAGTCACTTTAACCAATGCTTCTCAACTGATCTGTCATGCTTGTCCTAGCCTGTCCTTTCATTAACTGGTGTCAATCCGAGAAAAGGAAGAATAGTGCTAAATTACATTGCTGTTTGACCAAGCTCTGAATACGGGCAAATGTGCACTACAGAAAAAACAAAAAATATCTTATATGGGCTTACTAAGAGGCACCATAGGCTGCCAGCTTTTACTGAAATATTAATTTATTTTTGCTGTTTCTTGCAGTCTTACATATGTGATAAAGTTATCATCAAGTGTCAGCTTGCCACTATTTAATACTTTGATGTGTGGTCATTCCACAGCACCAGGTCAAACTATAACTGGACTCAGTAATGACCACAATTGTACTGTGTATGAAAGGTAAAAGCTCATATTTTGCATTTACAGTTTGTTTGAGAGGTCCTTTATAACGTCCCATTTCAAAGTCCAGTATGTTATATAGTCCTCTTATATTGCTACAGAAATGATAATTAACAGTTGAGATATTGACTGGTTGAATTCTGTCCAAACTTCTCATGAAAAGCCATATACATAACTCTAGCCATAACACTAGCCATACATACTGAATATTTGATAGTAATGCAGCTAGTCTGAGCATTGCTAGAGGTATTCAGGTAGTATAGTGGTTATTTAGATTGTTAGTTATTTAGATTGTTAGTTATGCCCATGACTTCCACACTTTAAATGGAATATCATGTGCAAGGTCTTGGCAAGTTCTCTAGCTCAGGGCTTCAACTTTATTATGTATATGGGTGTGCTAAGAGGGAAGTAAGGAGAAGAGAATAATTTAGAATTTGTATTTTTAAGTTAATGGATTATGTCATTGTGTAATCTCTTGGATCACCTCCTTAGGTTCATAATAAAAAGGCTGCTCATATACTGATTATATATATA
>NW_017308277.1:138664-144902 GCF_000935625.1 Nanorana parkeri | reverse complement strand
TATATATATATATATATATATATGAAACTTCACTTCACATGAAACAAAGGTCTACAAAGCAGGCTTTGTGGTTATAAAGCAACCACATGCTGTAAAAACTATAAACAAGGGAATAATCCTTTTACTGTGTACTTCGTATAAGTAAAAAACAGACACAACTCTGAAAGAACAGTCAGAGTGGGTTTGATTACTCTTTAGTAGTTGTGACAATGAGCAACTCCCTCATCTCTTGATTAAGTAGTTCATATATATGGTGTATAGCTTGTTCATATCTGACCAAACTCCCAGGCCAATTATAATTCTGGCTGGTTTATGGCAGAAGTTTAAAATGTTTCCATGAAACCTCAACTCTATATGTCCAGGCCTCCTTACATGCACTCTAGCAAGTATCTTATGTGCTACTTTTAGTAGAAAAGTGCCTGTTATTAGGTCACTTGCCTTCCTGACAGAAGATCTAGAACACAACAACTGCTGGGCATTTTAGAAGCCATTGTATTATTCCATGATCATATGCAAATCCTTAAAGTGTATTTCCACTTTTGCTGTCAAATTTGTGAAACCTCCTCTATATGTTCCCATTTACCTAAAAATGATTTTTTAAAACATATTTCTTGCCTTTCTATATGTTTGGTTGGTGCAGGATTATAAATAGGGCACTACAGGCAGCTTATAGTGGTTACAATAGAAGGCAATGTGCAAATAAGGGGACAAGCTGAGGAATGGTGACTTGAGGTCTTTAACCCTTTGTTAGGACTGAGTTTGGGATTTGAAATCTTCTAGCACAGTACACACAGTGTTAATTATGGCAACAAAGAACTCCCCATACCCCCTCAAACAGTGAGAACAAAGCAGGAGTTGAGGTCGTAGGTTTTACAGAGAATCTAAAAATGAAAAGGTGCAATTGTTAAATATCCGTTTTAAAGTTATGCTATGTGAATGGGAACATATAATATAAAGTAGGTTTTATCTCAATTTGGCTGCCAAAGTGGAAATATACTTTAAAGAGAAATGTGTTAGAGGATTGAAATAAATTATACACTGCCTGTCCAAAAAAAGAGACATACACTCTATTTTGTTGGGCCACCTTTAGCTTTGATTACGGCACGTATTTGCTGTGGCATTGGTTTGATAAGCTTATGCAATGTCCCAACATTTATTTTCAACCAGAGTCACATACATTTTTGACCAAGAATCTGTAGTGTTGATGGGAGATTTGGACCTCTGTGCAAAGTCTTCTCCAGCACATCCCAAATCTCAATGGGGTTAAGGTCTGAACTCTGTGGTGGCCAATCCATGTGTGAAAATTATGTCTCATACTCCCTGAACCACCCTTTCACAATGTGAGCCTGATGAGTCCCGGCATTGCCACTTCTGCACTACTGATCCAGGCTTGACAAAGAGGCAGCGCCTCGAAAACGCGCAGCTATCTGGACAATTCTCACCCTGCCTAACCTTTAGGATCATAATTTTTACACGTCATTGTGACCCCCTGCATCGTTGTTGCAATGTCCCTAGCTGGACATCATCCACTAGAAGTGCCGGTCGGCACGAACACCTTCCACATAGCCGCCACATTCAGCCTGGCGGCACGTGCAGCTCATTTTTGTCACATTGTGGCAATCTTGCCACCCTGGAGAAACCTTTCTTTTTTACACACTTTGTCAATATACGGATATTCTCTCCATGTCAAACAATCCCCCTATTCCAGCTATCCCTTCATATGGACGACAGACACGCCTCCATTGATGTCTATACACCACTCAGCTTCCATCATAGGACCATCATTGCCTTAATTTAACAGTGAGTCTCTGTTAATACCCACACCACCCATAGTAGCCTCCGAGGTAGTAGCGCTCCTTCCTTTGTGTTTTTTGTTCATTCCAGGCACAGGGCCCCTCTCCCTGTTAAAGGAGACTGCACACCGATGATTATTATTATTGTCGATTGTCATTATTATCCATACCAATATTTTATCCCTCTCCACCACACCAACAGTAGTGCGCTTATCCAATTGTTAGTTTGTTTTTGCCATCTTGGAATAAGCCCGTGCCATCAGGGAAAAAGAAATCCATTGATGGAAAAACCTGGTCATTCAGTATATTCATGTAGGTAGCTGACCTTATTTTTTGGACACATAACATTGCTGAACCTAGACCTAGTGTCCAATGGAAGGCTCTGACCTATATGCTTAACCAAATCCAAGTGGTGACTTTTTTTGACAGGTAGTGTATTTCTTTAGGATCCTAGGATATAGGACACAGCACAGGCTTCTGAAAGTAAATTCCTACAACCTTTCTACTGATTTTGTATAGAGCTAGTCCCTAGATGTAGTGGCTGCATTAGTTTTCTTTTATTCAGGCTTTCTTTAATGTATTTTGTAATCCTGCAAATATCACACTTCCTGTACTTTTATGATTACACTTTTCTCTCCACTATATCTATGAAAGGAACCATAGTTTTCACACAGACTGGACATGTCCGCCTTTGTTCATGTCCATTAGATGGTGGACTGATAGGACTAGTAGTTAACTTTACATGTAAGCTCACAAGGAGTGACAAGGACCCTGCAAATTCTCAGCTTAAACAAAGAAATCGAATTCTTGTTACTGGATTTGGGTATTCTTTAAGGCAAACTGTGTGAAAACGTCTTAATTTAGCATAGTTGTTGTGTGTAGCGACTTGATTCCTTGGTGCCATTTTAAAATGGACAGTAGCTATTCATACTAGCGCTTAAAAAAAGCACTTGGTATCAGCAGCTCCTGTGGCTTCTGGATGGGGTTCAGGCTGGTACTGCCAGTTGGCAGTGACAGCTGGCATCCAGCACTAAGCCCAGGAGTTAAAAAAAAAAGTTTATAGGATTCTGTTCTTGCTAAGCTCTCCATAAGAGCCCTTGTAGCAGATTAATTAAAACACAATGATGCTGCATTGTGTTTACTTTAGGAGTGAAGTGAAGTTACAAGCGCTGTCAAGGCACATCCTCAGGCTATGGAGACTGGGTCAGAGCTGTTTCAGTTCTGTTCAGCATCTCCCAGTGGCAATAGATCACTGATATAGTGATCTATTGCTGGCTAATTGCAGCCAGCAGTAGATCACTATCAGCAGTGATCTATTTTTGCACAACTGCATGGTACTATATTGCCAAGAGTATTGGGACGCCTGCCTTTACACCCACATGAACTTTAATGGCATCCGAGTCTTAGTCCGTACGGTTCAATTTTGAGTTGGCCCACGCTTTGCCGCTATAACAGCTTTGACTCTTCTGGGAAGGCATCCACAAGGTTTAGTAGTGTGTCTATGGGAATGTTTGACCATTCTTCCAGAAGTTATATGTATGTGTATATATATATTTTTTCTTATTTATTTATTTTTAATCAAAAATAAACAAAAAAAGATTCTCTCCCCAGGCATTAACAGTAATGTTGGATCTGGATGATATTTGCAGTTACTGTGAAAGCGTCATATACTTTATAAGTGAACGCAAGAAGATTTTTAGTGATTGCAATCCTGTAACTAAGTCGTCATTGTGCTCATTTGTGCCTTACAAACCCAGCTTGATCTTTTCTCAGTGTTAATAAATAATAAAGCTCTTCTAACGTAAAACACATATGTTCACTTTGAGCTTTACCACTACATAATATAAAAGTCTGACTAAAGTGATATCATTTTAATCTGCAAATTTTGATGATTATATATTGGGGTTAATATATGGGGGAGTACAAATTATGTAAGCACTGTGTTGGGAAAAAGTACAGTGCATTGTTTTTCAAATGTGCTACTATTTATTCACAATTAAAACCAAGGAAATAAAAGTATATGAATCAAATCTGCTACCAAATGAAAGCCCTATCTGTCACAAAAAAATTATGTAAAATACATCAGGTTACACTAGAAATGCTAAAAGGCATAATGTGCAGAACTGAGACATTCCAAATGTGAAAAAAAGCTTTGGGACTAAGAGGATTTAGAGAGAAAAGGCCGGGGGACTCAAGTGGTTAAAGAGCATTAATAGCTCACTTATTTCACTAGTTGCTTGGAATTGCTCTTTAAAAAGAGCCGGTCCTCAACACCAATAAACTGCAACTAATAATCTAGTGTAAAATATATAGTCTATCTGCATTTCAGTGGAAATTGTTTCTTGTGTTGCAAAAACTACAATAGAATATGTAGCGGGTATAATGTAATTATACTAATAAGGCTTATACAGTACCAGTCACAAGTCTGTAGTATATACTATGAAATTGTTGGCCTGCAAGAAACTTTTCTATGGAGCACTGGGAACGTACTCAGTGCCGTTATGTGTGCTCTTCACACACAATAATATTCATGAATATGCTGAACTGTGCAGAAGATACGCAGAAGGTGCAGAAGGTAAGAATTACAGAATGAATCATATAGTTCAGGCTAAGACTCAACATAATTTAACTGTATTTCTACGCTAGGAGCTCATGCTCTTGGACTTCTGCCCTGTGGTGCTCATTGTAGTTGAACTGTCATGCCATCTTTGCAGTTCAGTAAGAATCACTACAGCTTAGCTGCATCTGAAAACAGGGGTCATAAGGGACTCCCATGGCAACTGCACAGACTGTTCAAATAGCTACAGCAGCAATCTAACTGAGCATCTAAATATAAAAAATAGTTCAAGTTGTGTCTGGGGTCCTTTGAATGCCTATTCTGCATTGCCGCTGAATTTGTTATGCAGTAGCCATAGGGGTTTAATATGATCCTTTATTTCAAATGTGGCTGCAGGGAGCAATGTGGGGCTCACATCCATGTGCAGTGCTCCCTAATACACGATGTGCTAGACCTGGACACTGTCACACGGGAGGGGTTCACATGCTTCCCCATAACCAGATGCCTTGATATCAAACTGTGTGATATTACAATAACATTTTCGAAACTTGATTTTTCAGTAGCTAATGGGTTCAAATTGATGATTGATTTCAATAGTGCCAGAAAAAGAATCGAAGAAACAGAATGGAATTTTTTTTCTCAACAGAATTCAGTGAATGTTTTGATTTGAGAAATTGTGTTCATTTCCAAAATTAAAATTTAAAATTGAATGACATTTTGAACAATATTTTACAAGTCTCTAATGGCATTAATTAATGTTCTGCTGAGAAGTTTCCGGTACATTTTTCTGGTAGAATTTAAAAAAATCTGCCAGTGTATGGCCAGCTTTGGAAATATTCCCTCCACTTCTTGCCCCAAGGGGAAATCCTCTAAATGTTGTAGTACAGGGATTCTAACCCATACCTTCCATTTGGAGGGACTGTACCTCATTTGGAACCAAATCCCTCTGTCCCTCTTTCCTTCTTGGTTGTACCTTTTTTTTGGGATCTGATATAAAGATATGTATGAAAATGTGCTGTTTAACTATTAAAAGTGTGGGGGTAGCCCGACTGCAAAGATTAAAAAGTAATTCGACTTTTGTCAGGAAAAAATATAATTCCTCTCTGAGTGATCGGTGTGCATTGCATTTTTAACAATCTTTGTTGAAGTTTCCTACCTGTTTCTGTTCTGAAGAAAAAGCTGTTTGTTTCAGCATGTCCTTTCCACACTGAATGGGGGTCTGGGTTCATTATAATCATCTGGTGAGCTTCCTGAGTTGTAATAGAGAAATGTGCAGTGTCAGCATCCCTTTAGTAGTAATTAATCTTTAGGAAGTATCTCACCAAAAATGAAATTTCTGTTGCAAGGGATGCCAAAAATGTTACTTGTATCTTAGTGCAGACTTGTTGGAAAATCAGTCAGCCAATCACAGAAGTAGGAAGCGACATTTCTGGGGGCGTTCCGTTCGCCAACTATGTACAGAACACCTCCAGGTTGCCATACTGCATTGGATTTTTTTTTACAGATTTAGAACATTACAGTAGCTACAGTTTTTAAAGGTAAGGTCATTTTTATTAACATTAAATTACAAAATGGCTTGCACAACAATAATATATGCCATATTCCTTTTTTTAAAGATTTTTTGTCATTTTTATATTTTTAGTGGAGTTATCCATTAATTTAATGGTCTTTAATGGTCTACATAACTGGAAGCATGGCAGAGGTTTGTCTAGTGTCTAAATACATTGTGCTGTAAGGTGTCCCATATTGCCATCTCAGAAAGTTGGGAGGTATGTTCTAACCCACTGATATTATATACCTACCTTAAAAAAATCTATATCTATCTATCAATATATATATGTATATCTATCTATCTATCTATATATATATATATATATATATATATATA
>NW_017308277.1:106025-138501 GCF_000935625.1 Nanorana parkeri | reverse complement strand
TATATATATATAATATTTGTTTTGGCTAGACTTAATCTCATATACAAATTGAACATATTTTAGTTTTCCTTAAAAAAAGTCCTGATAAGTATTTTACATGACACTTGATATCATTATACAGATATATTCTGATTGAAATCATAGAGATATATGAATTTAGAAAGTTTAAAGACTCCCAAAAGATCTGTGAAATGTATTCCCCCAAGGGTCAGCTTGTGATGGAAGTAAAATCTTTATTTGGCGAGATAAGCAATCAGCTGAAATCTATCCTCTTTAAATAAACTGATTCTCCAGTATTTTCCCAGTGTTAGTGTAAGTTGTTGTCTGTGATGTCCCCTAGGGCTTTCTCCTCTGCTCTCTGATTTGGTGTATAAAAGCAGCTTGGAATGATGGATTACTGTGTCATTGCAGCCTGCAAAGGATTAATTTGTTTCATTGATTCCTCTTTAGGCAGATTGCCAGGAATCTCTGCTTCCCACCTTTCTCCCAGACTTCCAGCAGTAATAGACAGTAATAGTCTAAGACAAATCTGCCTATTCTTGTAATAGCAGAACCTCCAATTCTACAAAAGCTGAAAAAATGGTTTGAATTGAATATGTAGCTTTCCTCCTCTTACACCGACAGCATGTAACGCTTTTCTTTCAGCCGTCATAATATTGCATAATTAGATTATACTGATACCAGACTGCTGCCCTCCATATTTATTTCGTTTCTATAGCAGCACATTTCATGTTTTGTGAATAAAATTCCCCCAAAATATAGAAGACAAATATATGAAAAAAAATGACATGAAATGGCAGGAATAGTTGATATTTGATGGCACTCAGCTGCAATGTAGAAAAAAAAAGACTCTGTAATTATTGTGCAATAAAATGTCCAGATAAGAGATTAGAACAGAACAGAAGAAAAGCAGGAAATGATCATGTGACCTGAATCATATACATTCTGATGAGTAAAATATATGAGTATCTGTGTATCCATTAAACGGAACTTTGAAAAGCCCAGTGATGCTCTCTGAAACTTGCTTCAGCCCTGTTCCATTACCAATTCAGTCTGCTTGTCTTGTTTTATCTCTCTAGGCAAAAAAAGGCACTTAACCCTTGCAGTGCGGGGGTAGCCCCGCTGCAAGGGTTTAGATTTTTTGTGCCAGAGGAGATGGATAAGTTCTTCTATATAGCTGAACTTCAGGCTGAACAAATATTGTCTAAATACAAAAGCCATGTGTACTTTTACTTGAATCTTGGTGACCTTTGAGTGTTTCTTCCAGATCTGTGCATTAATCCAGCATGAAACAACGCCTGCATTCTGCTTCTGTGCAGTACCTTCCTGTAATGCAGACCAGCTACTGCTGCTCTCTCTCCTTATGCAGGGTGACTGGTCTTGTATTCTCCCCCTTGTAGTTTTTTGCAGGTCATGCTGGGCCCCTGCACTGCTCTGCTCTCTTCACTGGTTTTATGTAGTCCAGAGAATATGTCACCGCTACTTTTAAAAGGTAATATCTGCATCAGCAAAGGCATTTTGTGCACACAAAGTGGATTTATACCCTTTGTGGCTGTTTAGGAATATATTTGTGTGAAATGATTTACAGAATAAAACAAACCAAATACAAATATGAAAGTGACATCAAGCTTTTTTGTTTTGTATATTGTCCTGCAACACTGCAATATTTTCATTTTATAATATCCTTCTGGCTATTAAAGTTCTGCCCCAGACCGTGATGGATAAAAACCACAGAATTTCTTCTAGCACCCCAAAAGTTCCCACAGTGAGAGTTTTATTTGTTTACAAAGAAAGAGCCGCTCGTAGAATTGTGTTCTTTGACATTGTTAGGTGGACTGAAGTAGAGATGGGTGACCTGTGAGTGGGAAATCCATATAGAGGTGATGCTATTATCATTTTAAGGACCCAAAATGTATGAATTATGACAGGTATGTTGGGCTCTATTTGAAGACACATACAAGAAATGTGTCACCAGATACAAGATGCGGACAGATACACAAGGTTTTATGTACTCTGCAAACAGCATCACTACCTTAGAGTCACCCAGGAAGTAAACATCTTTTTTTAACTCTTTTTTGGGAAGTCAGCATGACTTTTGAGGCCTTGTTCTTCCTCTACCACCTCTAAATGTAGCAAAGAAAAAAAAATACAAACACCAAAGCTTCATTTAATCTATTATTTACTATTTTTTATTTCTGGTATTCACTTTTATATTTTTATATACACGCACACACGCATACAGGTGTCCCTTTTCACTTCCTGAGGCTTGGGGGGGCGGCTGGTGGTGCAAATAAAGTACGGGGGCGGGGGGGGGATGGGGGTTTTAGTATGGGTGGTAAAGGGGAATGGTGGCAGTGCACATTACAGGGTGGGGGATGGTGGTGCACGGTACCTCTTTCTCTGTCCAACGTCTCGCCCAGCTCACTGATGTCACTGGTTGCCAGGAGCTGGGCGGGACACCAGTTGGTGTGTCCCGCTCAGCTCTTGGCAACCAGTGAAGCCAGTGAGCTGGGCAGGATGCTGGCCAGAGCATCAAAGGTTGATAAGAGCGCTTAACAGCCTGGGATGCTCTAGCTGGAATGAGGGCAGCAAGAATACCTGCCTCCCCCCCCCCCATGACCCAATGAGATGCCGCCTGAGGCAACCGCATCAGGCAGCCTCATTATAGGGATGGCCCTGCTCTCTCTCACACACATACTCACACACACACGAAATCTTATTTTGCCTTCGCTGGATGACACAAACACTACTTCACCTCTCTTCGTCTCACTTTAGTAAATCAGGCCTTTCATAAAAGAAGTAGTCCTATATTTGTAAAGTGTTTTCTTCTGGTGACAGAATCTTAGGGCTAAGAGGGGGCTGCTTGCTCTAATGCAGAGGCTCCTGGTGTAGGAAAAGGTGAATATGCAGTAGAACTGGGTTTAGTGCTAGTGTTTAGATTAGTGGTTAGTGCTAGGTTTATGGTAGGGGTTCGGGTTGAGTGTTAAAGTTTAGGAAGGGTTAAGGGCTCATTTAAGTTGTTAGGTTAGGGAGGGTATAGCCTAATATTTGGGTAACCCCAAGGATTTACATGCAGTATCATATACTGTTGTCTTGGTAAGATGACGATTACCCTTATGGTTGGGAGCCAAGGGTTGACAGAACAGCTTTAGGTGTAATCGGGCAACCCACAAATCATCAAAGTGTCAAAAGCATTGTCAAAGCCACTGGGAGAGAGTAGTCATGAGTCAAGCAAGGCACTATTGCTAAAGATAAGGAAAGCCAAGGTCAATACAAAACAGCTTGCATGCACAAGCTGACTAGTTTTACAATTGCCAATATATGTGTGGACACCAACAATTGTGTGTGTGCACCCTGCCTCTCTCCCTCACATGAATTAACAGGAAAGAGACAGGAAAAAAAAGGTGCCTGTAATCCTTCTGACAGCCAACTGTACCTCAGATGGGCAACTGTGCTCACGGACAACCACCAGACATCAAGCTGGATGAATCCATCAAAGGTATGTTCATAAAACATGGTATACATTTACATAAATGAGAAACCCAGCCAAATGTTAAACAGTAGATGTGTTGTATACAACAGTGCAGGTGTGTGAAAAACTGAGAAAATCATGTGGGCGGAGGGAGATATAGTGGTTGATAAATTTGGGAAAAGAGGCTCTTCACCATGTTCCCTTTGAATATCCAAAAAAACAGGAAAAACCTGGAGTTTTGCTTCCACATTTTTGGTTATTTGAAGTGAAAACAACTTCATCTTATTTACTAAGCTCAGTGAACATTCACTTTGTTAAGTAAACTATGCCTATTTCTTTACTAAAGCAACCCCATTGGGAATCACAGTTATATGTGCTTCTTTTTTAGAGTATTTAAATCTAAAAACAAATATTTGATACATTTTTCACTTACTATTTATTAGATGTGACAGCTGTAAAAAGTTTTCTTTTCCAGGCTTTTTCTTCCTTTATCGTCACCTGGTTATCCTGCTAGTGGCACACTACTTATCCTACGGTGAAAACACCAACTATATGTATTGTATCTATGAAAAAGCAGAGAAAAAAATTATTGAATAGGCACCACACCCCTAGTATAACATTTTAGAACAAGGACAAGATTTTAAACAGAGTTTTTTTGGTTGCCAAGTGGTCGTCAAATAGTGGGGAGGATGTGGAATCCTTATGGCTGGAACTGGACACGACGGACGATCATCGCAAACTAATTGTGGGTATTTGTTATAAACCACCAAATATAGGGGAGGAGGGGGAGGTATCTTCTACAGTCTGAAATAGAAATAGCTGGGAGGGAGGGCAATGTAGTCGTGATGGGCGACTTCAATTACCCGGACATAAATTGGGCAAATGGAACCTCAAGTTCAACAAAGGCGGGCCACTTTCTGAACATGTTGCGTGACAATTTCATGGACCAGATGGTGGAGGTCCCAACTAGGAAAAATGCCATCCTAGATTTAATCATTACTAATATAGCGGAGTTAATTGAGGATATTGTCATTGGGGAGACAATGGGAAATAATGATCACAATGTGATTACTTTCTATATTGGATACAGGAAAGGGAAGCAGGCTGGTAGGACAAGAACCCTTAATTTCAGAAGGGCTAACTTTGATAAACTGCGCCACCTAGTGGGGGACATCAAATGGGAAAATTTATTTCACCAACTGAACTCGGACCAAAAGTGGGAATGTTTTAAAAACACCTTACATATTGCCATTGCCAAATGCATACCGTTGGGTAATAAAAGTAAAAGATCACAAACAAAACCTGTATGGCTTAATAAAACTGTAAAGCATCACGTAAGGGAAAAGCGAGTGTCATTTATAAATTATACGATGGAGGCGACGGCATTGTCGTTTCGTTAACTACAAAGAATGTAATAAAAGATGCAAACTAGCAATACGGGCAGCTAAAATAGAGTGCGAAAAGCATATTGCCACATATTGTAAAAAAAACCCCCCAAAATGTTACCAATATATAAACAGTAAAAAGGTGAGAAAGGAGCAGATAGGCCCAATAAAGGACAAACATGGGAAGTTGGTCACAAACGACAAGGAGAGGGCCGAAGTGCTGAACACTTTTTTCTCCTCAGTATACACTCAGGAGGGAAACGGGTTTGACACCGATAATAAAACACATAGTTCATCACAAAATATAGCCAAGTGGTTGACGGAACCCGGGATACAACAAAGACTTAGTCTACTTAATGCAAATAAAGCGTTGGGACCGGACAATCTACACCCCAAGATACTTAAGGAACTAAGCGAGGTTATAACTAGACCATTATTCCTCATTTTTAAGGACTCTCTAATGACTGGTAGAGTTCCGAGTGACTGGCGGAGGGCTACAGTAGTTCCAATATTTAAAAAGGTAGCAAGATGCCAACCTGGGAATTACAGACCAGTTAGTCTTACATCGGTAGTTTGTAAACTGTTAGAGGGAATGATTAAGGACCACTTAGTAGAATTTGTGCGGGAAAATGACAAAATAAATGACAACCAGCATGGGTTTAGGAAGGACCGTTCCTGTCAGACTAACCTACTGACTTTTTATGAGGGGGTAAGTAGAGATCTGGATGGAGGGAGGTCTGTGGATGTGGTATATCTGGATTTCGCTAAGGCTTTTGTTACGGTACCTCAGAAACGCTTACTATACAAGCTGAGAGCTATGGGCATAGATGGAAGGGTGTGTACATGGATTGAGAACTGGCTAAAGGAACGGGTACAGAAAGTAATCAATAAATGGCACCCTTTCAGACTGGGCTAGTGTCATTAGTGGTGTGCCTCAGGGTTCTGTGCTGGGACCCATGCTTTTCAACATGTTTATTAACGACATCGGGGACGGAGTACACAGCGATATCTCAGTGTTTGCTGACGATACCAAAATTGGGAGGGTAATAGAAACAGACCAAGATAGTGTAACATTGCAGGAGGACCTGGATAAAATAGGGGAGTGGGCAACTATGTGGCAGATGAGGTTTAATGTCGATAAATGCAAAGTTATGCACTTTGGGAGGAATAATAGGCAAATGGGTTATACAATTATGGGTATGCCGCTAGGGAAGTCGGAAATGGAGAAAGATTTGGCGGTCATTGTAGACCACAAACTAAATAATAAATTACAGTGCCAGGTTGCTGTAAGCAAAGCTAGTAGAATCTTGTCCTGCATCAAGAAGGGAATATTTTGCAGGGATAGGTCTATAATTATGCCACTTTACACATCAATGGTTCGGCCCCACCTGGAGTATGCGGTGCAGTTTTGGGCACCGGTCCACAGAAAGGATGTCCTTGAACTGGAGAAAGTCCAGCGGAGGGCGACCAAACTCATAAAGGGGATGGAGCACTAGAGCTATGAGACACGGCTACTAAATTTAAACATGGTTATGTTGGAAGTAAGGAGATTAAGGGAGGGCATGATTTTCATGTACAAAATGTTCCATAGTCATAGCAACATTAGCAAACAAACTGGTAGAAAAAAAAATTCGAACACAAGGGGCGAAGGGGGTTCTTCTCAGTTCGCGCGGTTAGGGTCTGAAACTTACTGCCTCAAGCGGTAATTTCCGCAATTAATCTGGAATCATTCAAGAGGCTTTTGGACGACTTCCTGAGAGACCGAAATGTACAAGGGTACAGGTACTCCTAAGAATGAGAACACTCATGGACCTATACACACACACACACACACACACACACACACAACAGGTTGGACTTGATGGACTTATGTCTTTATTCAACCTCAAATACTATGTAACTATATAACTATGTAAGTGACACATTCAGAAAATAATTACATAAAAAACAAACTTTATTCAATCACGTCATAAAAAGTTGTAAAAAAATAGCAATGAACTTCCTGGGACTGAGCCTAGACCAACAGCTGCATATCTGACTATCAAAGGCCACTTCTGCATCTGGCTGCAAGTCTCATGGGATTTGGAGTGAGATGGTTGGTGACCGGTGATTGGTGATTTCAATACTATTCTGCTCACTGTTCTTGTTGCTGGAGAGAGAGCTGCAGTGCAAGGATCTTGCTGTTTCTGCCTTATCCATTTTTCCTGCTGCTTCTTCAATATTCTCCCACCAGTTATCACATCAGCAGTCTCTGACATGAGGAAGCAAGGACCTGCCACTACCAACATCTGCACGTGGAGGCAGTGCAGAAAAAGGCATAGTATATCATCGTTGGGGAAAAAGTCAGATGCTGCTGATTGGCTACAGTCACCTTTCGGCCTACAATTGTGGCCTGGCTCCTTTGACACAAGGCGAATGGAGTGGTGCAAACAGGGCCACCCACAGCTCAGATTTTGGCCAAGTCAACAGGACATGGGCAGAATTCAAGCAGTCCATAGCCAGCTTTAGAGTCGATTTTCCTAGATGCATAAAAGAGATAAGGCTGGCATTCAGGTTATTTGCAAACAAACACACCTAGCCTGTGCAGCTCTACAAGTTCATGTAAAAATCATTTAGCAGAATGGCAGTAGGCTCTTCCAAATGCCATCTCACAGCCATGGGTACCTTAACTTTAAACTATCTGTTCCTTACTGACTCCACTCTCCCATTGTGCCATTTTTGACCAATTCTCCATTACTCTGCACCCTTCTCCACTTATATGTGCCCTTATATTGAAACCCTCTTCGCTACACCACCCTGCAACTCTCTGTAAACCCCTTTCCTCCTATCTGCATTCCAACTCCCCAGTGCATCCACTCTCTCCCCTTAGAAGCAGCTGTTTGAAACAAGATCCATACGCACAGGATTTTTACTCATAAAAATTGGCCACATATGTTATAATTAAACTTTTCAATAAGTAATTATGAATCAAAAACATCACTGATCCAAGAGCCTGAACATAAAACATAAATACATACATACATACATATATTGTAATACAATGATTAATTTTAATGCAAGATACATTGCCATCCAAAATGACCACATTTACATAATATTGTAAATGTGTTTCAGTTTAAGAATATCTTCTATATGACCTTAAAATAATTTATTTGATAAACAGTCACCTATTATTACATACATTAAATCATTTTACAGGGAAATATTGTGTTTTTAAGACCTCCAATGCTGTCACATACTTAGGTACTAATCTTTGGGAAAATCCAATATGTTTGACTTCATAGACACTGATGAATAAATAAGCAAGATACACTGGCAGTGCTTGCAAATATATGTCCAAAAGTGGGATAAATGTCAGGTCATACGCTATAAGAAATCTGGGAAATCCAATAGTTTTTCTATGGTCTATTATTCATTCAATTCCTGACAGGCTTTATGATTACAAACTGTTTGATTGACTAACTAGACATTTGTACAGTGATTTATGAATGCGGAAAACTTTGCTGAATGAAAAGCTCTTACTGTGCTGCGATATATAAATGTCTTGACTGAGTAATAAGTAACTCAATGGGAAATCTTAATTTACAATTCTTGCTGCGAAGACTGTAATTTTAAAAGTAAATATTCTTGTGAATGGTTCATTCAACTGATTTTCCCAAATTAATTCTGGCTACAGAGGTGATATGAATAACATATATGGGATGGACTGGCAGTGGTATTTTGTCTATTACTGACATATATAAAGTAGTAGAATCCTGTACCATGTTAGCCATCAAGGCAGAAAGTTGGAGTTAAGTTGGTACTCTTTCTACTGGCTAACTTAAAATGCACCTTTGCCCAGACTATGGACAATATACATTTTTCTTAACAAGCAGCAAGTTTTAAAACAAGTAATCTCTGACCTCTCTAGCTGTTTGTGGTGTGAAGTAATTAATAGGCATGAACTGATACCAGTTCAGATACCAGTGTCAATACTTGGCATTTTCATGAGAACTACCAGGGTGGCAGCTGTGACTGAGTCCTGGCGTTCTACCACTGTTCTGAAATCAGTAGTCTGTATTGTTTTAGAAAAAATTGTCACATGACACTAAACAAAAAGGTATCAGTGATTGTATCTGTGAGTACTTGGACAAGTAACGGTACTTGGTCTGGAAATAATGGTATTGGTGCATCCCTAATATATGTATATATAAAACAAATCATACATTAAAACAGGGATGCACAAATCCCAGGAGTTCTGTATGCTCATTAAAAACGACAGCTGCCTCCTAACTTTTGAGTTTTTCTCTAGTCTAGCCTTGGAGCTGGAAAAGTATCTGTACTTGTACAGAGTACGGTACTTGGTATCTGAACATCCCTAGTAATTAATTCTGAAAGATGTTGAAAGATGACAACAAAGACTTTAAAGTTGAGTTGAGGGCTGGCAATCTGCCAAGATCTGCTTTAAAGGAGAACTATGGGGTAAGTGTTTTTCCCCATAGTTCTCCTAAGGGTCACGGGAGGACATAAACTAGCGTCCTCCCGTGATCCAAAGCTCAGTATATCGCGAGCTACAGCTCGCTGTATACTGAAACCGCCGCAGCCGGGATGAATCCCGAGAATACTGTCGAGATCCACCCATCTGCGTGAGTGACAGCTGGCTGGAGGATCGGAGTGTGTGTGTGTGTGTGGGAAATCCCTGCAGGGAGCCGTGAGTGACAGGCATAGCTCACTGCAGGGACAAGATCGAGAAGTGATCAAGCGATGGTATGTGTCCTTGGAGTCCTGGGCCTCTGATGCAAACTTTAAAAATGAATTTCTCCACAATGCCTAAAGCTACAGAGGCAAATGAGCTGTAAATAACAATATATTCCCTTATAAAACCATCCTGCACTGGATAGGATCACACAATAAGCACCTATCCACCTAAAACAGATATATCACTTTCTGATAGATACTGTAGAAATAAAAGACCTGACAGTTTCTTATAGTTCAAATGCATTTTGGATGGAAACCCACAAGATGGCAGGAAAATCCTAAACCTCAAAGATTGGCAGAGATGCAAAAATCACCAATTTGAGCTGGAACATCTAATTCACCAAAATTGCCCGAAACACATAAACCTCCAAGAAGGGCAGGAACACCTAAATTATCAAAATAGGCAGGAACACCTAAATCAAAAAAGATCGCAAGGAGCATATAAATCACCAAGATGGCTAGAAACACCTACAAAGGTGGGCAGGAACACCATATCACCAAGGTGGGCAGAAACACCATATCCCCAAGCTGGGAAAAAACACCAGATCACTAAGGTGGGCAGGAACACCATATCCCCAAGGTCAGAAGGAACACCTAAAAGATGGAAAAAACAAGATTGAGTAGAAAAAAAACAGGAAGATCTTGCAACTAGAGTCCACGAAACATATTAGAAACTGGCAAGTGGCTCAGACAACCATACATAACCTTTAAGTGAAATATCTATTTTGGGGGTATACTACCAACCATTTTATTTTAGGTAGGACCACACTAAATGAAAGCCAAAATTGGTTTTGGGACTCACATACTACTTGTAATGCGTGGGAGCACTCTATTGACTCATGCAGCAAAACGTTACAGCTCTTCTTAGCAGAAATATATAATTTACAATACCAGATTTGTCTAGTAAATTTTTTAAGGTGGGGCCATAAGTGTAGGTGTATTACCCTGGTTTTTCAAGAAATAGGTAACTTTTCAGGAACCTAACATTTGTGGCACCCAAGTAAACATCCAACATGCATAACAGCTGATGAATCACATGCAGCACCCTCCTAACCCACAGTTAATGCCACTCAATGTGAAAGAGATATCTACTTTGCGAGCCTTGAAGATTGAACCTCATTGTCTGGTCTTGGTTTTTGTTTGTTAAATTTGCAAAACTTTCCGAAAATAAAAGTGCTACGTAAACTAGGTCTTAAATAAAACTACAAAAGGTGGATATCGCTGTTAAAGTGTTTCATATATCGATCAGATGAATGCCTAAAACATTGGTGGGAACTTCAGCCTTGTCTATGAGCAATATTAGTGAAACTCCAAGAAAAGTGTTAAAACATGGCAAAACATTTATAGTTCTGTTCAGCCACACTTTTAATGATCTTGTTAAAATATATAAAAAGAAGGGTGATACACCTAATCAAAGTTTCTTCTGTCAGCTCTCAATCCCCATCATACTCATTAGGCTATGAGCAAGTATTATCATACTAATAAGGTACTCCTGGTGCTCTATCTTTATTGAAAGAAAGATATACCTCTCCCCGTGTTTGAAATGCCAAATATATATCAAAATGACAGCATTGTACATAGAGTACCTAGAGCCTTGCTGACTCTCACATTATTACTGGTGAGTGGGAGATTATAAAAAAGGCACGGCCGATACAAAGCCAGCTTGCTAAATTCAGACCTATACAACATAAATTCTGATTGCTTACCACAGGTTATTGCACTTATGAATTAAAACAAAAGTGTAAAAGTGTACCTCTAGGTGATTTCCCCCAGTTTTAGATAAGTTAAAAAAAAAGGTAAGCAATGGTTAGAACCCGTGTAAGTTCCCCCTTCTGATTTTTCCTGATTTCATGTAGAAGAAAAGCAACAGGAAGTGAGTGGAATCTTCTCGAAAATGAGAGATAGCGGTCATCAAAACAGATGTTCCGTGTGAAGATTTTGGATTTCCCATCATCATTACATGTGTCCTGATGACAATGCCTACCAGGACAAATAGTAAAGATTAATCTCAGATAGCAGTGTATACCTGAGAGCAGTTTAAACCTTTCTCCCCTCTATCCAAAACTAAGAGAAAAAAATATTTGGCTTTAGATATACTTTGAGTTAAGAACCCTTGATGAACAAGGTTGCCTTTAAAAATTCCGTAGGGTTCAACTCTTCTGGGAAGGCGTCCACAAGGTTTAGGAGTGTGTCTATGGGAATGTTTGACCATTCTTCCAGAAGCGCATTTGTGAGGTCAGGTACTGATATTGGACGAGAAGGCCTGGCTCGAAGTCTCCAGTCTAATTCATTCAAAAGTTGTTCTATCAGCTTGAGGTCAGGACTCTGTGCAGGCCAATCAAGTTCCTCCACCCCTAACTTGCTCATCCATGTCTTTATGGACCTTGCTTTGTGCACTGGTGCGCAGTCATGTTGGAACAGGAAGGGGCCATCCCCAAACTGTTCCCACAAAGTTGGGAGCATGAAATCGTCCAAAATGTCTTGGTATGCTGATGCATTAAGAGTTCCTTTCACTGGAACTATGGGGCCAAGCCCAACCCCTGAAAAACAGCCCCACACCATAATCCCCCCTCCACCAAACTTTACACTTGGCACAATCCAGTCAGGCATGTACCGTTCTCCTCGCAACCGCCAAATCCAGACACGTCCATCGGATTGCCAACAGAGAAGCGCGATTCGTCACTCCAGAGAACACGTCTCCACTTCTATAGAGTCCAGTGGCGGCGTGCTTTACACCACTGCATCCGACGCTTTGCATTGCACTCGGTGATGTAAGGCTTGGATGCAGCTGCTCGACCATGGAAACCAATTCCACGAAGCTCTCTATGCACTGTTGTTGTACCAATCTGAAGGCCACACGAAGTTTAAAGGTCTGCAGCTATTGACTCTGCAGACAGTTGGCGACTTCTGCGCGCTTCAGCATGCGCTGGCCGTCATTTTACGTGGCCTACCACTTTGTGGCTGAGTTGCGGTTGTTCCCAGTTGCTTTCACTTTGTTAGAATACCACCAACAGGTGACCGTGGAATATTTAGTAGCAAGGTAATTTCTCGGAACACCTGAATCCAATGATTAGAAGGGGTGTCCCAATACTTTTGGTAATATAGTGTATGTAAATACGGATTTAATTTTAAGGACAGTTCAGGTACTTACACTGATTGCATTTAAAAATAAATAAATATGGGATTTAACAAAATAAAGCTTTCACAACCAATACATTAAAAAATACAAAATGTCTTTGTTATTACAAAATGTATTTGTCTTCTAGAAGTCAAAGAAAGACCACCTTGGGTTAAAAACACTTCAAACATGAAACTCCACGCTTTGGAAAAAATCCCTCATATTCTTAATAGTCCATAAAAATTTGCAAATTGAATGTTAACTCCTGTTTCTGTAATCATAAGGATGTCATGAACAGTAATAGTATAAAAAAAACCACTTCATTGGAGATGATTGACCTTAGAATTACATCGGTGGATCCAATTTTTTTTTTTTACAATAAAAATCCGTTCTTGCGTTTCTTTTCAATTAAAGGATTTTTTCAAAAGCCTGGACTTTTTATATATCTTTTATTTAACCCTTTAGTGAATGTGTAGGGGTACTCATTCACAAGAGGGGGGCACATCTGGGTGCCCCTTCATTAAAGGGGTATCCTGATGTGAATAAGCCCCCATGGCCGCACCCCCATAACCAACGCCCCAGGGCTCGTGGGGAAGAGGGACCCTGGAAAAGCACCCTCTCAGTGCCGAGGGCACTGGTATGGTGCAGGGGGGGCACTCGCTTCTCCCCCCTTTCCTGCCCAGCCAGGTTTGTGCTTGGCTCAAAGGTTAGGAATTTTAGGGGGACACCATGTTTTTTTCCCTATGTTTTTTTTGGGGGTGGGGTTTCTCCTAAAATTCCTACCAGACCTAAAGGGCTCGGTATGACTATGGGGGGAGTCCCATGCATTTTTTTCTTTTTTTGTAAAAAAAAGGGTCCCTCCTAACATTTCTACCAGACCTGAAGGGTCTTGGTTGGGAGGGGGACCCCACGTTGTTTTTAAAAAATTTGATTTGATTTTTTAAATTTTCCTGTTTAGATTTTTAAAAACATTTATTTAAATAATTTTTAAACATTTTTTAAAAATTTGTTTTAATGTTTTCTATTCTGCTCGCTACCTTGGAGGTATGAGAATAGGGGTGAACAGCAGTGAGTGAACTGCGGAAGCTTTGGCTCAGCCGATCCAGAGCATGCAGAGCATGTTCGGCTGACCAAAGATGTACGGCTGATTTTAGCCGATGCACGGCTGAAATCAGCCGTGCTGAGCTGAAGTGAGTAGCCGAATGACTCAATTCACTTCGGCTCATTTATTCACTTGGCTGCCCCTAGTGTTGAGCTGCAATGCACATCCATTGACAAGGTGCACTGAAGTACCATTTAGAATTATTGCCACTGCATCTCCCAAATGTAAGAAATGTGCATTTGTGCTATGTGATAATGTGAACCGGGCCCATTCTATTGCATACAAGGGGCAAGGATTGTTTGCTGCCATTAACTAGAAAAAGCAATATTGGAACCAAATTTATATATGCTGTCTGTGTGTTTCTGGATATTAAAACTATGAAACTTCTAAATTTCTCAGAGGAAGGGTTCTATATTATACTTACTGGTTCATGACTGTTCAGGGACATCCTTATGATAATAAAAAAGGAGTTAACTTTGATATAACACTCCGTTTTCAAATTCATATGGTCTATTATGATCTATATGAAGGATTGTTTTAGAGTGTGGTGTTTCTTGTTTTTAACTTCAGGTGGTATTTCTTTGGCTACTCTTAGACAAATAATTTTCTTTTGTATTCACAAATAAAGAATGTTTTAACTTTTTTTATGTATATGGCTGTGATCCTCGCAGTTTTATTTGAATAAATCCCATATTTCTATTATATTTGCAGACATTGTATACTCTCATTAGATTTATATTACATCATGTTGAAAGCAATAGGGATGCACCGATACCGTTATCGATGTACGAGTACCGATATTTTTTTCGGTACTCGCTGATACCCATACCTGAAGTCCCGTTAAGGAAGCTGGGCGGCGTCTAATGATTTGCCATCTGGCTTCCTGATTAGCCGGCTCCATGCTCTCTTGTCACCAGATGACCAATCAGGAAGCCGGGCAGCAAGTCATTACACGCCGTCCGGCTTCCTGATTTGCTGGAAAGCCGGCTCCATGCTCCTTAATCACAAATTGATGAGGAAGCATTGAGCCAGCTTTCTGGCTAATCAGAAAGCGGGGGCGGGTAATGACTCGCCACCCAGTTTCCTGATTAACCTGCTTTCCGACCAATCAGGAAGCCTGTAACAAAGTGACGAGTGAGCATGGAGCCGGCTTCCCGGCCAATCAGGAAACCGGGGGGCGTGTAATGACCCGCCCGGCTTCCTTATATCGAAAGTTTCGGTATCAGAATAAGTATCGGGAGCATTTGGGCGAGTACAGGTACTCACCCAAATACTCGGTATTGGCATCGATACCGATACTAGTATCGGTGCATCCCTAGGGAGTAGGGTAAGAACCTTACCTATCTTTTACATGCAAAAATGCATTACTGATCTATTGATGAATACATAACTTAATTAATTTGAGTCTTTTATATCTGCATACAGTTCAGCTCAGTTTTTAAAGTAACGCAAAAAGTGTTTCCTGTTATGCTTGTAAAAAACAGCCATGATATAGATCTAAAACCAAGGTTATCAGTCAAGTCAACAAAAGCAAAACAAAACTCTTGTTTGAAGTGGTAGAGTAAAAACAAGAGTTTTAGCAGCTCGCACCGGAGTGTAAATCCCCACTCAATGAGTGTAAAGAGTCAAAGAGGAAAGGTGACAAGATGTGTTTGGCCTTCCGTGCTCTCACGTTTCTTAGTGAATTCAGGCTGCATTCTTGACAGCAGGTACTTGACAAGTTTCTCGTAGTGGTATTTTTCTTGGCTGATTCTTTGTAATGATTGACTTATGAATTTAGTTTATTGACTATTATATTGTTATTCTAGAGCCCTGGAAGGGTCAGCTAAATTATGTCTCCAGAGGATCCATCTCAGTCTATATTCTAATTACATCTCAGTGATGAAAAATAAAACAAATAACAGCTCATGTGGCTGCTTGACAGTTAGTGAACTAATTAGTGAAGTCTGTCAGGAAATATCAACTGAGCATTCTGTTGTGGTGCTTCAGCTGCATATATAAGGCTCAAAGACCTGATCAACTAAATTCATTATTACTAAATCAGAGAGTGACTGATCACAGAACTGCTAGCCTTTTTGGAGTATGCTGGCATATTGATTGTGCACAGGCAACTAAATTGTATCCTCATGGTATTTATGTGCCATGATGCGTACACAGGCCATAGTGTACATATGCTGAATTTACTAATAAGTGTGGTTTGCTTTGGAGTGGTTGTTCCAGCATCCGTATATGCTCCAGCGAAGCAGGCGAGTGACTAATCTAGTCAGGTCTATCTAACTGCTGTTACCATGTTGTGCATAATATGTAGAAATAAAAAACACATTAAAGTAGTTCTAAACCCTAACTCAATCATAAAAACTGACTTTTAAAAAATAAATATTGTTTTTGTTGGAAAAACACCAGCATATGCTGATATATATGATTGTATTACTGGTGTAATTTTGTCTTTTGAGCTGTATATGGCGCTGTGTGAAATGTTGGTCTCTGTGCTTATGCATGTTTATCTACGATCTATATGTTTCCTTCAACAATGCTGTAGTCTGATATAATGTTCGCCTAAGCAAGCAAAACTTAATTCAGCATTCCTCAAGATCTCAGTGCTTCAAGCCTGGGCTGGCATGGCTACTAGTAGTTTTCACTAGGGGTACATGTGACAGGGTGACAATACAAAAGAACACTTGGGAAACAGTTCTCACCCCATAACAGCAAGTGCCTGAACAAAGGCCTTCATGGCAAGATCAACTGGCATCTAAAGGCTGCAGATTTAAAATTGATCAGAAACAACTTTTGAAATGACATTAAATGTAGCTATAGCCAAAATGTTTCTCTTTGTTTTGGATAGAATCTAGAAGAATTAGAACCCCAGTTAGGTTTTACTGCAGTCTGGGGGTCTGTTAAAGAAGAACTCCAGGATAAAATGTTATTAACCCTTGCAGTGGGGCTACTCCCACACTGCAAGGGTTAAAGGAGAACTATGGGGTCAGGGCTTTTCCCCATAGTTCTCCTAAGGGTCACCTGAGAACACAAACTAGCGTTCTCCCGTGACCCAAAGCTTAGTATACCACGAGCTACAGCTCTCGGTTTACTGAGACGCCGCAGTGACAGTCACGGCTCTCTGCAGGGATAGATTGAGAAGTGAGTGAGTCAGTGTGTTCGCTCACTTCCCAATCTACTGAGCCGACCTGTGACAGTTTCATTGTCACAGGTCGGCTCAGATTATGAGGCTGAGTGAAAATCGCTCGCCTCATAATTCTCGTTTAAGTGCTCATTTGTGTCTAGGTGCTAAAAAAAAAGTTATACTCACCAGACCATCCGAGCCAATTTGTTCTTAGACCAGTGTCTCTCCCCCTCTGCTTCAGCACTCTAAGGATTCTGGTGTAATTATGCTCTATAAACTGTGCATAGACTGTGTATAGATGTGAGAACATGGAGGAGCAGTCCATCTGTGCAGTGATCACAGAAGAAGGGAGTCGTCAGATGGTCTGGTGAGTACAACTTTTATTTTCTAGCACCTAGACACTAATGAGCACTTAACCCTTGCAGTACAGGGGTAGTACAACTGCAAGGGTTAATAAAGGGTTAACAAAATTTCTTACCAGAGTTCTTCTTTAAAAACATCTCCGATTCATTTTCTGTCCCGGGAACAACATTTTCAAACAGAAAGTGAAGGTAACTCTCTAACAGCAACCCAGACAGTAGTAAAAATGCTTTTCAAAGTTAGGTAGGGGAAAACTAGAACCTCTGTCAGTTATGTATTGCTGTCTGTTTCCCTGTTGCAGGTAGTCTCTCACTTCCCGTCTGGTAAAAGGTGGTCCCCAGAACAGGAAGTAAGGAAAATGTCCTCCCTAAAGGAACCCTGGACATCAGTAAAACCAGACAGGGGTTCCAATCCTTCCCCGCACTATACAAACCTAGAACAAAGAGGCTATAGATACACTTTTAAGCAAAGTAAACTTACACCCAACAATGCAACATCTGCAATCTCCCTCACTGGTATTTCCATATTCTGCAACATCAACGATCTTTAATGGCTGGCCTGGGATGACGTAACTTTGGTGCATGTGCTGGCATGGGAGTTACCTCATCCGACCCTGGCCAATCAAGTGGCTGAGGACTGGAAGAAGATGGGGACAAAGATGGAAGTACCGGTGAGGGAGGAGACTCTCACAAGCACAGGGAGAACATGCAAACTCCTTGCAGACAGTGACCTGGCTGGGATTTAAACCAGGGACCCCCAGTGCTGCAAGTGCTAACCACTACACCATATGCGGAGCATTCTCGTGCACTATAACTGAAAGCTCCTGGGGGCTCTTTTTTCACATGTTACGTCCCCTTTAACTTAATAAGTTGATGTCTCTTCTGCAATAAAAAGCCTTCCTGTTACCAATTCTTTTGTACATAAGCAAAATTCCATTTTAACATTTTAAAGAAGAACTGTGGGCAAAATTGTTCTTAACACTTGCAGTGGGGCTACCCTGGCACCGTAAGGGTTAAGTGATCGCTTTTGTCTAGGTGCTAAAAAAAGTGCTAAAGTTATGCTCACCTGAACATATTTCTCTGGCTGCCTGCTTCTCTGGTCTCTGAAGCCTCTCTCTTCCTATGCTACAGTGATGGAGTGTTCCTCAGCGTCCTTACGTCTATATACTGTGTATAGAATGTGATGACTCAGAGACCTTAGACTGCTGCAGTGGAGAGGGAGAGAGGCTCCAGGGACCGGTCTATGAGCAAGCCGGCTCCTAGGATCGGGTGAGTATATATATTTTTTTCACACCTAGCATTAAGAAAATTTTTGCCTGGACTTCTGTTTTAAACCTCATATGAGATTCCATTGACTAGGTTCTGATCTACTCTAAGGACTCACTATGGTAATAAAAGTAACTGTAAAAAAAAACCTAATTTGTAGAACGCCTTTGTAAACTGTATGTGGGAAATGAGAGGGGAGGGTATTGAAGTTCACACACCAGCAGGCATATGAGATTCCATACGCTGGTGTTTGGAATGGAGATTCCAGTTATAAATACCCAAACATATCTCAGCTTTTTCTCTTACAACAGCACAGTGTGCATTTTTTAAGTGCCTCAAGCCGGTGTTGAAGCTTTGTGAGCCTTTAATGTGAGCCAAAGGCACACAAGCAGCATTACATGGGTATTTAATGTGCATGGTAAACTTAGAACGTAGTATGAACATTGAACATCAGCGTATGATCAGCTAGATAGATTCAGGGATTCAATCGCAATTGCTATGCGGGCCTCTGGGGCAAGAGTGCTGCAATGATTTATCCCTGCTCTGGTTCATTTGCTTTATTAAATCAGATCCAGTTCGTATGCATTTGTATACAGATCATTTAGCACTATGTCACATGAGTTTTAAATTCAGGATTGCCATTTCCCACTCTGCTCTGGCATCGGCATCCCCTCCAGGTTGTGTCTGATCCACCTATGCCTATAAATGCTTCTGTCTGCAGGTGATTGCATGATGAGGTAAGGCAAGTAATGAAGTAACTTCCAACAACAGACAAGGTCCTCTCTTTGTATTATGGAAAATACAGCACCGTGACCAACTGGTAATCTTTAGACTGGCTATTATTTGACTGTGAATTTTAATTTACATTCCTTTTCTCCTAAGAGACAGGCACAGCGGATTTAAACGTTTATTACCTACAGTTACAGATGTGTGCAATACTAATCAAAGGATATTACCTTTTAATGCCTAGAAACCATTTCTACAACGTATATGGCACACTGACCAGCCATTTAGTGGAAGAACACAATTATTAGGGATATTTGCTGGGCTTACATGACTAATACATGAGTACTTAGCTTCAAATTACATGGTCTTAGGTTAAACTCTACAATCACACACCTAAACTAACAGAAAAAATTATACCATCACAGGAGAGAATTTGAAGGGGGAAGTGGCTAATCAGATAAATGTGAGGAAAGTTTGAAAAAGGGCTGCTAAGGGGTAATAGGAGATATTGCTAGTGTGTTCTTTGCACTGTTCTTGTTTTCTTTCAGTATAAGTTCTATCAGCTGGAGGAGTTGCCGTATTCTTTGAAGCTGGCTCCTGTTTCTCTGAAATCAGATTCCCTATTCCCAGGGCTCCACTCTGCCATGCCAGCACAAACACACATCAGCAGCTGCACAACACTTTAAAGAGTTAGCAAGGAGTTATCAAGCGATTACTTCTTCCACTTAAGAACTATGCCTATGATTTTAGGATTCAGGTTAGAGGTAAGGAGAAGAAGAGCCACATGAAAATGAGAAGATAATACAACAACAAAAAAAATCATCCAGATAATTTATTTATTTTAATTGAAAGCAAAAAACAAACAAACATATTTTCCACAAAGAAAATGACAGCTTAAGTGCTGAGAAAGGAACGTAATTTTTGTATTTGTGTTTTTATTCATGAACATATTCACTGTCTTTTGGGAATTTTGGAGGTCAGTGCTAAATTATTTATACACAACAAAATAAGTTACAGGAGAAGTTCAAACAGAAAAAGCAAAGCAAGTTTGATCTAAAGGTTATAAAGCCTATGTCAGCTAAAAACATGGTTGAAGTATGCACGTAACACAGCCGAAGTCAAGCTTAGCCCAAAGCATATTGAGAAAATAATGGCCATTAGAGGAGGATTGGAAAGGAAGACAAAACCGATCATACTTGTGAACTCGTCGAGAGTGTATAATGCTTATGGGTAGATTAAATATTAGTTTTTGGCTAATCCTGACTTTTAATATTATGTGCAGGCAAAACCAGGCTCTTGCTTTGATGTACCCACCAACTTCTAATAATTGCTAAGTACTTTAGAGGGGTGATTTCCTTAGAGGATAATTAAACACTGTCGTTTTTTTGCATATATCTACTGCTAGAAAGCAGTAGATATATGCAAAAACATTTTAAAAAAGTTAAGAAAAGAGTTTAAACTTACCTGTGTTTCCACCATCTCGGTTGGCCGCAAAGGAAGCACAGTAGCAGATTTGGCCGGTAGAAGAGGAGAGACACAAGGTTAGTCAATGCACGCAGTGACTCCGTGGGGCAGGAAGTGTCAGGAAGAGAGAGGAGTCAGCACTGGACAGAGACCGGCACCAGTTCTGGAGGGACTCCTGAAAACTACTGCAAAGAAAAAGATAATCGGATCAAGAGGCATAATTTAAGGTAAGTCCTTGCACCAGCATTGGGGGTGGGGGGGGGGGACTTTAGCCTTTAATGTCACATAAATATATGTCCCAGTTCTGCCCTCAATTGAGACCAGCCTCCGGTTGGGTCAGGTAGCCAAATCACTATTAATTTCTGTGGAGAATTGTGAAGCAGAAGTTGCTTACTTGCTCAGTCAGAGTTCATAAAAATATGGATGCAGAGGGGGAGAATGTGTTAAAAATGCTGTGTGTCTCACAAAGAGAGAATAGTTTTAGGTGGGTGTAACCCTTTAAAGAGTTTAAAGTCACAGTTCTGATGTGTTCTGGGTAAGGCAGAAGAGTGTCAAAAACATAATTTTAAATAACATGTAACCAACCAGTGGACAGGCATGGTTAGGAATGGGTCCACTGTAAGTCAATTGTTTAGCTACGGATAAAAGGTGGGGTCAAACTAGTTTATGCCAGTGCAAAAAAATTACTGACAAGCTGAGAATGTTTTCCAGTTTTTCACTGAAAGTGAGAAACCCAAAGATGCCATTATTAACTAAATTAATTTTACTGAAAATGTGTGAGTTTCCGCCAGGTACCCCGTTTTCCTCCCACACTCCTAAGACATGCTGGTAGGTTAATTGGCTCCTCTCTAAGTTGGCCCTGTATGTATGCATGTGAAATAGGGACCTTAGATTGTAAGCTCCTTGATTGCAGGGACTAATGTGAATGTAATGTAAAAACGCTGCGTAAATTGTTGGCGCTAAATGAATACCTGTAATAAATAAATAAAAAACAATGAAGCTAGAATCACATTTCTAATATCTATAATGTATGTAGTTGTCCTAGTTTGACTTGTTTTATAAGGGCACAATTTTTTAAAATTTTTATTGCTATAATTTCTAATACACATTATTGAACTTATCTAAAAATAGGTTTCTAGATTATAATCAATGCGTTATTAAAAATAATGTTCAGCATTTAAGTATATATAGTTTAATATTATTTTTAATTAAATAATTATGCCACTATTGGTACAACCCTTGTGAATTGGTGAGTGTTACGAAATAGGTTTTTCAAATCCGGACCCTCCAAAATTCTCAGTAGTTTGGGGTATTTAAAGGACATGTTTAATTGACAGACATGTAAGAACTGGGGTAAGGTTTAAGAACAACTAGCAATCCAATGTTTCCTACATGGAGCAAAAAATAACTCCCCCCTTATCTTCCATGAGTAGTTGAGAAAAACCGGACTGGGCTAAAGCTATATTTTCAAACTTTTGTAAAGCCTGAAATGTAGCATGATAACAAAAATACTTAAAACTGTTGTACATTATTTAGATTTGTGCTAAAACCTTCTCAGGTTTGGGCAGGCAAAATATTTGCCAGTCACCTTACTACATTTATTCAAACAGCAGATGTGCTGGGCATTTCTATGTTTCTTTAAGGCTCTTTAAAATGTTTTTTACATACCATGCTTCAGTGTAGAAAGTTAAGCTGTGGTCCTACTATACTGTCTTTGAGTGGATTTACTTAAGAAGTAGAGTACATTTATTTACCACACTGAATGCTCAATTAGCTATGCGAACAAAGTTATATTTACATCATCCAATCCTGCATAATGATAACGTATTATTTTTAATTTCTTCTACATGTGATTGGGTGCTTTTATTGTTTCAGGAAAGTTGAACCCATGACTTAATAGTCAAACATGTTGCCGAATTTAGTATTTAAATATGTTGACATGAGTCTTTCTTTCACCAAATACTGTATGTATAATAAATTATATTGCAAAGTGATGCACAAACGGTTGGCAATGTATACTAATAATATTAATAATAATAATAATTGTGACTAGCAGAAACCTACAAGGCCCAAACCAAAATGGCATAACAATAAAAGATTATAGAAAATTAAATGTAACCTAGGAACAAAGTACTTTTTGCTTTGATGCTGATACCAATTATACTTTTAACAATGCATCACCAAAAGAGGTAACAGTAATACTAAAGTTTCTGAATAGCCAATAAATGGTGCGAGCTGTGCTAGTTCTATCTGCAATGCATTAGCCAGCAGGATCAAGCTGTGCCAATAACTTTTTAACAATGCTAAATCTCCTTCATGTGTATTTGGTAATCCTCACTGTTTCACAGCAATGGGACACTTCACTAGTAGCTGTAAGTTAAAACAAAATGATTTGGCGTTATATGTGCTTGATATAAAATCTTCTGTACTTGTTCCAGGTGTAGAAAGCCTACTATTCCTCCATCAATTATTGTACACTAATATGCTTGTAGAGTCATTTTATCCACCAGACAAATTTGTGCTCCTTTTAAACACCCAGACAGTTTAAGAAAAATAAAAATTGTATCTAAAATCTGGCTGGATGTCTAATGCAAATACATATTATGACAAATCAAATACCTGACTCAGGTATTTTGAGTTGTCAATAAATAAAACCTGTTTTTTGTTCAGTTTCATTGTTAATCATATTAAAGTCAGCCCCACCTTCAGCCAAAACTTTTTTTTAGTTTTCAGTACTGTTGGGAGATAATCTTTTAATGCCTGCCCCTGTGATGCCTATAAGGGGCTTTCAAAGAACCCCATCCCAAGTCATGTACTCCCTTTCTCCCACTTGCCAATACAATTTTCTCTTGCCTTTTAAGCCTCACCCCCAAAAGTCTCTTTCCTTTGTATTATTGTATGTCCACTTGTTGCATTGGCTTCTACATTTGACTAAAAAAAGTAATAAACAATTAATCAATTAATGATGCTATGTTAATTTCTGCAAACTTAATATAAATATATAAATTGTATCTGTAAAACGTAATAAAAGAACACTGAGCACAGATATGCAGAGTGGTTGTTACTGGACAGGAAGGCACAGACAGCAATAAATACATTGTTAGACATCTTAATTATTTTCCTTTTTTGAACGCAGCGTGCCCCGCCATTTCACGTTAAAACATCAGAAACGAATACAGGATCTACATGTGTTCGCAATTGAACACATCCCTACCCACCTATCATCCTCTGAGCGTTTCCACCTTCTCTGCAAAAGAGAAACCTACTTGATCTATAAATTAAACACCCTTGTTCCAACAGGTTTGAATGAGGAACTTGAGATCCACACCATCCTCTAATCACAGGATCTAAACGCATTCTGTCTCCATTTCAGAGCACAGTGATACAATTTAGGACTCAGCATTTTAGGCACACGCACATTTTATATAATTTTTATTTCATTTTGTATTTTTCTTTTGCCCTCTGTCACTATAAATATGCATTCGTCCTGCCCGCTGATCGTAACCATTCACTCTGAGTACTCGCGACCTATCAGAGCAGTGTGACGTCGCTCGACCCCTCCCAGCTGTCAAATTCAAAAGGACTAAGCCTTTCCCGCTTTTTCATCCTCACCACGTATTCCAGCTTGACAAAGAGGCAGGGGCCTCGAAATGCGTAGCGCTATCAGAAAGCACAGAGCACCACCCTCACAGATGGCTCTGAGCATGCAGCTGACTCCACTACACCGCGGCACCTTTGTACCCACTTGCGGTCTCCCGTGCAGCCCAATCTGCTGACATCCATTCAGCGTACACCTTACACTGCTGTTGCGGCTCAGCCTGGCCAGCTGAGTCCGCACAGCCCCAGCACTTGACCATTCTTGCCAGCCTAATTCCATCCAGGCACGTACTCATCCACCTCACTTTCACCTCACCCTGTACCCTGGCTAATTTACGTTTTATACAGGGATTACAGAGGACCTCTTCCTGAGACACAGTGACATCTCAAACGTGAGTTTACCTACACAATAGTAGCGCTCTCAAACTTATTTGTGTATTGTTGCTCCATACAGGGCTCCTCACCCTGTTCACCATAGAGCTTGCACACTGTCTTTTAACCATTTGTGCCCACATCCCCAGAAGCTGTTACTCCATGTAGTGTGCTTTTCCATTTTTTACAATTAATTATTTTCCTACTCAACTAAAATGTGGTTGTCTTCTTGTCTTTGTCCCAGCTGGAAAGATTTCCTATCACTAACAGTCCTGAAAGGAAGAGGGGGTTAAAGGAAAAGTATTGGGAGAGTAAAATGTACTCTTCCCAATACTTAGAGAGTAGTAGAGATTCTCTATATCCCTGCAGAGAGCAGTGACTGACAGATTGCCCCATCTCTCTGTTATTGCAGTGCTTATTGGAGTGGCAGACTGGGGTGGGGGGAAGTAGGCACCATAGGCTTTAGCTCTAGAGAGGCAGAGTCAGCTGTCAATCAGGCAGCAGGGTGGATCCTGATAATATTGTTGGGATCTTTCCTGCCTGCAGTGCGGCTCTGCATTGTCAGCAAATAGCGGGCAGTAGCCCACTAGATGCTAATTTTGGGTCACAGGAGGACATTAGTAAATGTTCTAATTTGACCAAAAAGAGGACTAAAGCAAACAAAGAAAAAGGTTGGCTTTAGTGCGCTTTTAACCTTTCCAGAAGGGATATATTATAAACCACAATAAAAATCTGCTAGAGGCTCCAAACCCTCCCTACTCTGTCCAAGACTAAAAACGCTGTGACTGGTACTGGCCTTTAACATGTACAACAAGCACAAGAAGCATTAACAAAATAGGCAAAAAGGCATCAAATGCTATTTCCTTATCAGACTGAGTGGCTCAGTACAGTTACCAATATTCACTGTACCATGACCCCGCTTAATAACTACTGAGATATTATCAGATTGCAAAGGCACTGTTGTCAACAAGTCAAGTGACTCAGGTAATTGCATTGTAAGAAGGAGCAGTAAAGGAGAACCTTTAGGTAGCACTTGAAAATAGGAAGCAGAGCCTGCTTATGTAATAAGCACAAATGGCTGCCACTGTGTACATATATAATAATTTACACAAACAAGTTTTTAAAAACATTAACAAACATCGATAAGATTATTTACACCAAGATGATCTCTTCTTCGTGTTTATCTAAACAGATATTTAAAACGCTATATACTGTATTCCTGTGAGAGTGTCAAACAGTGCTTGTATCAGCTTAGTACTCCTGAGGTTGGCAGCAGAGATTCCACATCAGACTAATATGATAACCAGTTTTATTAACCCTTGCAGTGGGGATATCCCTGCACTGCAAGGGTTAACTGCTGATTTTAGGTGCTAAAAAAGAGGAATGCTCATCCAAACCGCTGAGTCAGCTCCCTACTTCTCCAGTCTCTTCTCCGGTGAGTATAACTTTTTTCTGGCACCTAGACAAAAATGAGCAGTTAACCCTTAGAGTATGGAGGTAGCCCCAGTGCAATGATTAATAAAAGTTTTGCCCGGAGTTCTTCTTTAAGAGTGCTACATATATCTACTATGCAGCACAATGCTGTAGGGACTAACATTGAAATGAGGTTTGGACAATACATACAGTATATTATGTAGGTTGTAGGAAATAAAGTATATCTATAGCCAAAGCTTTTTTTTTTGAACAGCGTAGGGAAGGACAATAACCCATACCGAGTTTTTTTTTGCTGTCTGTGTGCCATTGGGGAAATTTTCCTTTACTTCCTGTGTCAGAGACACAACAGAAAGCTAGTGGAAATTCCCCTCTAAGATGGTTGTCCTTGGAACAGGTGTCCCCATTGGAAGATTTCCACTCACCTCTTGTTATGGGGACATCTCTAAAATTTGGGATTTCCTCTCACTTTTAATCGCCCCAATGGGGACACAGACAGTCAATAGAACTTGACAAGAGTCTAACCTTTCTCCACTCTGTCAAAAACTAACAAAAAAAGGTTTTGCCTAGACATACACTTTAACCAGTTGACATCCGCGGTGTTAAACCCCCTTCCCATCCAGGCCATTTTTCAGTGTTCAGCGCTGCGGTACTTTGACTGACATTTATTCCGTCATGCAGCGCTGTACTGAAATGAATTTTATACCTTTTTTTGGGGACAGATAGAGCTTTCTTTTGGTGGTATTTATTCACCACTGGGGGTTTTATTTTTTTACTATATTAAGGAAAAATTACCGAAATGTAAAATTTTTTTTAAAAAATATATTAAATGGAGCAGCGGAGCAGAGAATGGTTAACCCTGCTGTTCCTTTGTGTTTGTAGAGACCCACACACAGCTTACCAGCACATACAATGTTGGCTCTGTAGGAACCATGCAAGGGAAAGAAACCACCCTAAAACAGTGCCCCCCCTAATCCTCCTTTGGGTAAAACGTGTTACTTTGAGCATGCACAGGTACCTAGGCATACTACTTAGGCATAATGATTTTCTTTTTCTGAAATTGTTAAATGCAACAAGTCATTAGACAAAATAGATATGTCAAAGTTAAATGTCCGCTGAGAAGATGCTGTGACCAACAACAGTATGTTTCAAAGCCACATTGTGGCCTGCAAGCCAATAGCTGGCAATAACTGACTAATGTCATAGTCAAAACAAGTTCCTTGTATTATTTCCAAAAAAGAAGAAAAAACCCTCCAGTTGTTGTTGCACTGTTTACCACACATAAAGTCATATACTTTTAAGCATTCTTATAAACTCTTCTGTTGTTAGAATGCTGGATGCTGAGATGCCACGCAGTATACAAGTTTCTACACACAGACTAAAAAAACACAAGGTTTTTATTAAAGTGTCACAGCTTTTTATTGGGCTTGCCTGTTCTATTATCTTTTAGCACCATTTACTACCCTAAAGCAAGTATACAAACCATATCTTGGTCCCCGTAATAAATCAATTAATGTGTTCCAATGTGACTTTTAATTTGTTATCTCTTAGCGCTTAAGCCATAGCCTAAATGCATTGTAAATAGCATTTGTTTGTTAAGAAAGTGAATGATAGGAGATTTTGAGCAGGGGGGAAATAGTAATGTTCTTCTGTTAAATCAATGTCAAGCGAGAGCTCAGATGATATTGCAGTTGCCTAATCTGCAGATTGTATTGTATTATCATCTTTGCCCAAAGATCAGGCTAATAGCTCTTGCCTTACAGCTGTGAGACAGTACAGCTATACAGGTTATGGCGAGGTCGGCCAAAGGGAACCAGAAAGGCCTCCACTAAAACACTGTAGCTTTGCCTTTTTTACAACCACAGACATTAACATTTAATGAGGTCTTTAGTTTCCTGCTTTAGGATAGTGGGCGGACACTTGAAAATTATTTGTTCATGCTCTTTTGTTTTTGCTTTATGGTTTAGATAAAAGCAAACCTGTAGCTTTCTAATCTATAGTAATCAGGTGGTATTTTAAAGTCCCTCTTAACCACTTCACTGTCGCTGTACAGTTTAAAATGATGCAGTGATGGTTGTGGTGTTCTGGGGTGCTGTTTTTTTAAAATTTTAATATTCTTTATTAACAATTTTTCCTTTCTTGACAAACAATACAATATAAATACAAATACAACTACTATACAGAACAAACAAACAACCCCACTTCATCCCCCCCCCACAAAAAAAAGGGGGAGCGTAGGGAGGAAGAGACAAATCAAATTAAATAAATAGGATCAACACTTGCATATTTACTTTCTTCACGACCATATCAAATTCATCAGTGATTATTATTACAATCATTATGTGTATTTACTATAGTTAATAAACAGATATCCAAATATAATGTGCTATCAAAACAAATAATTGCTACTTAAACATATGTAAACAATCATCTTCCCTAAAAGGGATTCTCAATCACTAATAGTGGGGTGCTGTTTTAAACAGTACTTTGTTTACATCTTGCGGGTGAGCCTGGCACACACACAAAGCATATGAGTATGCTGGCAAAATGCACAGAGCCAATCCGAGTGGATCTGAGCCTTGTGATTGCTGTGATGGTTAATTACAGCAATCACACATGTAAACACTGCAAGTCAGGGGTTGCTGTGTGCTGGAGGTGCAGGGTCCAGGGGAAGGAGATTTGCGGTGCTGGGTGCCGGTGGTGCAGGTTCCCATTATAGGGATAGCCCTGCTGCAAGTATTTACCTTTAAGAGCCCTCTCACAATGTGGGAAGGGGAGGAAGAAGAATTTCATGAATGGAGGCATCCTAGTGAGGTAGGCAGCAGCAAATTTAATTTGGGGAGGTTAATAAATGTTATTGTGAGACTATTTTTTAACCTCTTCCCCTATCTATCTATCTATCTATCTATCTATCTATCTATCTATCTATCTATCTATCTATCTGTCTATCTATTTCAAATGCCAATATATAGACCCAGTCTGCGTGGACAGTATGGCCACTTGCTGAACTGGCAGAATCCACAGGCATCTTAAATCTGCAATAAGACACTGAAGGGGGATAGATTTACTTTGAATACATGCAAAACAGGGCATGTTTTTCCTGTCTTGAAAAAATACAGTGATTTGTCTAAGCCCTGTCTCTGTATGGAAAGTAAAACTAAAGCTGGGGCAACAGAAAAAGATTCCGGATGCAATAAACAAGACAAAAGACAGGCTGCTATGGCAGCACACTATCTTTCTTTCTAGTATTCCATTTCGATTCTTCAATCTTTTTGTCCAGAGTTCCCTCAAAGGTTTCAGTTAACTAAATTTTATAAGCACCCATCTGGACTGTAGAATGCCCCATCAGAAATGCAAAAAAACCCAAGCCCTTAGCCAACATTCTTCTCCCCCCACAAAAATGATGATCTAGATACTAGCAATGCAAGTTTTGGTTCCAAATTGCAAATCAGTGCAGCAAACAAAAACATGAAACTCTACAGTTGTGGGAAGTCTTCAGCTCAACTAAGAAGCCTGTTTTATCCAATGGTCCACTATAACTACAAACATTCCTTACTATATACCATGACCAGGTCCAGTTGGAAAAAGGGATGCACAGTGGATTTGTGCATTTATACAGTAATTTTACAATTATTTCAATTACCCTTCACCCAACTGAGTTGTTTGTTATACTGTAGGTGTCAGATGTCTCATATTTTGCCTTCTGTGTGGATGGCCACATTTCAATAACACAACTATTCTTCCCTCCCTTCATGCCAGGTTGCTACATATAGGGTGCTAAATATATGAGTAGTCTTAGGGAATTATTAAAGTACAATAGCAATCAAAGTTAATCCTCTGGTGCTAACAGCAAACAACTATCTATCCAGTCCTCAAATAGACTGGCCCCAGGGGTGCTACTCCTCCTTAGATCGGAAAGCTCTCATCAATACATGTAAAGAAAACACAAAACAGAGCGCCCAGCCCGTGCAGTACTGATTTATTAGTAGAAATTTGTTAACAACAATACAGGTGACTCACAAGTGTAGCAGCGTACAAGCTTGTCAACAGACTCCGGGAATAAGAAGCTGTCAATACTTAATACTGTACCATACGAACTCTCACAGTCCTCAATCAGAGTAACACAGTCACCAGCATCTTTTCCTGGGGCATGCCCCCTTCATCAGACCCTGAATGCTTAGAGCTACCTGGCCGACTAAGACTAAAAAAACAACCAATCAAAATGCTTACAGCCCAGGATGCTATTGGGTGGAGTGGGACCAATTAAAGACCAGAAATTACGATCGTAAGTACAGTCTGAGAGTAGCACTGTATTGTGTACATCGTCAGATGTGGACATTACTCAATGCAGTTTGCTACACATTCTATTCAACACAACTGCAAACATATGCTGAACTGCAATAGCAGTGTTTTCTAGGCCCCCCAACATTCACACATGTTTTCAGCCAATTATCTCCAAAATAGCCTAATTGGCCACCAAAATCACAGCACAACTAGGTACTTCAAGTGATTTAAGATGAACTATGTGAGGAATTCCTGGTGCTATAAATTTACCTCAGGGTGCAAGGATGAAAAGTAGTTTTAAAAGGTGCATAAATTCATAAAATCATGGTATAAATATTTTATATATAAAGTTTATTAATGCTTTTCATCATTAGGAGCACATACAGTAATAAAAGCAAGTCATAATTTGAGAATCTTAGAAGCATATCGAAGCCCTGGTTTAATGAGCCAGCTTACACCTCAGCGCTTTATTAGCACTTGATAAATGATGCAGTGCCATAAGGACCCCCTGCCACAGTATTTACTGGAGAAACACTTTTAATAGTGATTTATAGCCATTTAATAAAGTCAACCTAAGCTGTCTCCATACACAGTCACCAAATTTACCCCTAATGAAAAAATGATTTCCAGCTGCTCCTTAACTTACCACTATGTTTCTTAGCAGGTTATGTAAGTTGATATTTAAAGCTGAATTTCTGGCAAACAGCTGAATAAACAAATTAAATACACACACCAAATCTGTTTTACCTGCCAATGATTTGTATATCTGTCTATCTAGTCCTGAGATTAACACAAATCTGCAACACAGCCCTGTCTGCATGCTACCTGATTTTTCTCTGCTGAAGTTAAATAACACTTACAGATCATGTTCCTCCCTTGTGGCTGGACAGTAAAAAGAGAAGCAGCAGAATGGTGAGATCATCTCTCTGTCACTTTGCTTTCTTCGTCTGTCTGCATGTTCCTTGTTAGCACATGAGCACTGCAACACAACTTATTTGCATCTTATGTCACTTTTTCTTCTCCAGTTTGAGCTCTGCTATACAGGGACTGCAAATGGCTGATACCAAGGCAAATTCAGATACTTACACTGCTTACATTTGAAACAACACATTTAAAGTGAAATTAAAGTCTAATTCCCCCCCCCACCCAATGTTAGTGTAAGGACTTACCTTAAATCATGCCTCTTAATCCAATCAGCTTCTTCTTTAGTGTAGTTTTCAGATGTTCGTCCAGTGCTGGTGCGGGTCTCCGAACCAGCACTGACTCCTCTGTCCTCCTCTTCTCTGATGTACCACGGAGTGCTGCTCCATAGACTTACCTTGTGTCTCTCCTCGTCTCCCAGCCGAACATCTGAAGTGCGCATGCGCCCGCCCCAAGATCCTGTGCGGCAGCCGGAGACTCTTCAGATGTTTGGACGGGAGAGCGCGTTGAAGACACAGGTAAGTTTAAACCTGTTTGAAAGGGTTTAAAAAAAAAAGTTTTTGCATTTATCTACTGCTTGCTAGTCGTAGATATATGGAGGGTTTATTAACCCTTTAAGAATTTTTTTATTGAATACAAGGCTGTATTATATCTCTCTGGACTTCTATCCAATTGCGCATATATTTCCAAAATAGCTCCAAAAGCTGATTGTAATGGTGTAGTTTCTCAATTTTTGTTTTCTTTATTTATCTACCTTATTACAGGCCAGTGTTTAGTGAGTAGTTTTTGGCGTGGGCCACCTAATCTTGAGTATCCCATAATGTGGGTACATTTATTACATTTACTGTACTCCCTTATACCTATATATGTGTTTTCCAAAAAATCAATACCGTATATACTCGAGTATAAGCCGTCCCGAATATAAGCCGAGGTACCTAATTTTACCACAAAAAACTGGGAAAAAGTATTGACTCGAATATAAGCCAAGGGTGGGAAATGAGGCAGCTACTGGTAGATAGATACCAATAAAATTACATTAATATTTATTTAAAAGAAAAATAACCTAGCTCTGTAAGTGGAAAAGGGGGTACAGGGCTACATATCATGTACTACGGATCATTTAA
>NW_017308277.1:64094-105966 GCF_000935625.1 Nanorana parkeri | reverse complement strand
GTTAGATGGGCACTTTTTACATAGTCTGCGGCATGGGGTACAAGTATTACATTTTAATTTGTTAGAAGGGTACTCTTTATATAATCTGCGGCATGGGGTGTTAAGATTAGCTTTGTCAGAAGGGTATTCTTTACAAAGTCTGTGACATAGGGTGGTAAAATTTCCTTTGTCAGAAGGGTACTCTTTACAAACTCTCTGGCACGGGGTGTTACAGTTTAATTTGTCAAAAGTGTACTCTTTGCATAGTCTGTGGCATGGGGTGGTAAAATCTCATTTATCAGAAGGGTACTTTTTACATAGTCTGTGGCATGGGGTGGTAACATTTAATTTGTCAGAAGGGTACTCTTTACAAAGTTTGTGGCATGAGGAGGTAACATTTTATTTGTCAGAAGGGTACACTTTATCTAATACCAGCTCTGCCTTATGGTGCCCATTAGCAGATTTGGTGCTCTGCTTTATTCAAGCTAATGTAGCAGACAAAACTCTGCGGCTAAAGCCCTTCTGTACAGGACACAGTCCACTCTACATTTGTCCCCTGATGTGGATCAGTAGGGATCTCCCAATTCAGAGCCTTTGCTGATCCACGAAAGGGCAGTTTGAAGAACATTCTACTTTTTTGTTGAAAGTATAAATGCTTGAAATAATAATTGTGCTCTTGCAATGATTGTAAAATGTGTTAGTAACAAAAAGAGAGAAAATAGAATTCACTGTAAATATGTTTTTTTCTTGTTTTACAAATATTGCTTTAAATAAACTGCAAAGGATCCATATTGTATTGAATGCTCCATAAAAATTTAATCACATCATTTTCTGACTTTTTTGACCTTTACAACAGCAGTGGCGTTTCATAAATCTATTGCAAACGAATGTTTAGCTTAACATGTTCACTAGTATGCAAGCAATTTATAGCAGATTTGTGTTTAATTGTAGTTTTAGCATGTGTAGTGTACCATCCCATTGAGCAGACAATGACCGTGTTTACTGCCAAGAAATTGTACTCGTAATTAAGCAATACATAACTTTGATTCCATACTCGGCTGGAGGTTTCATTTCGGCTTCTCTCTTCTAGTCTCGGGGTCACTAGTTTAAGCTCCCACACCGACTGCACTGTGTAGCTTAATTAAAGCTAGGAGGTTTAATTACATACACATTGATGTGCTTGTAGCATTTTATAACTGTAATCACCATATGTGGATGTGTAACCTGTAGCTGAGGTTTCTATTAAGAACGATAAGCCCATTAACATAGTGATGCAGGTAATTAATAATAATAGCTGCAATAATGCTTATAAAAGTAGCAATATATTTCATAAAATATATTTTAATTATGTAATAAAATGTTTAGATTTAGCAAATGTCTGGTGCTGCTTTTTTTGCCATTGGCTTCATCATCATGGGCTTTTTAGCTGAGTAAGAACTTTAACAGTCAGTATTTCCTCTCAGCCATGGAAAATGTTAGCTAAAGAAAGGTGCAGGCATTGGCTAAAATAATCAATATTACTGCTGTAGATTACATTGCAGTGATTAGATTGGAAAAAAAGAAGTATCTTTCTTCCCCTTCATGACTTACTTACAAATCAAATGGGTTTTAACCGCTTGAAGACCAGGTGTTTAGACCCCCTTCCTGGCCAGGCCATTTTTCAGTATTCAGCGCTGCAGTACTTTGACTGACATTTATTCCGTAATGGGGACAGATAGAGCTTTCTTTTGGTGGTATTTAATCACCACTGGGGGTTTTATTTTTTACTATATTCAGGAGAAATTACTGAAAATTTTGAAAAAAAAAGTTTTTTTTACATTATGTTATAAAACAACTAATATTACCCACTTTTTTGTTAAAATATAAAAGTCGGGGTCACGTCGGGTAAATAGACACCAAACATGTCAAGCTTAAAAATTGCGTGCACTCGCAAAATCGCAAAAATACTAGCATACCCAAAATTGGCCATAGGCGACGCTTTAAAAGCTTTTACAGCTCATCAGTTTAGTGTTATCAGTGATTGATGGCCCTAAAATTATTGCTCTCATTCCGACGTTTGCGGCGATATGTAACACGTGCGGCATAATGGGCGCAATCGTTGTTTTCGCAGGTATGCACACCTGACGCATGTTTACATGCGTGTATGTAGAGGTTAAATTCTTTTTTGTGTAACTTTAAAAAAATTTGGGGGGAAACTTTACATTTTTTTTCCTTTTTTTTTCACTTAACTTTATTGCTATCACAGAGGGGGCTGAGAAACCCCTCTATGTGATAGCAAAATATGTGACAGGTCCTCTTTATGGAGACATCAGGGGTCTCCAAGACCCCTAATGTCACCTAGGAACCCCCTGTAGAAGCTGATGAAGCAGAGATCTGCTTCATCAGCTTCTCTCCAGCATCTGAAGCTGGAGAGTGACACGAGAATGCGGAAGTGATGTAATATACACCACTTCCGCATTCTGACAGCGGAGAGGGGACCGGAGGGAGATCGTGAACCGACCTCCCTCTGGAGGTTCGGCCCAGCCAATACAAATGTTGGATCGCCTGAAGCGAACGACTTCTTACTTCAGCTCAGCCGAACATGCTGAGCATGTTTGGTTGACTGAAGCCAGCATACATATACAAAAATTTATCAAACTGTGTATAAAAAAGAACATTAAATGCATACATTATTTTAAAATAAAGGCGTGGATAAAAATATAGACTACGGAACAGCAAGCAAACACGAATGTGAAAGTCACATCAGAAATTACTTTCAGGTAAGCATTGCAATAATTACTAAAAGTGTGTCCTCATTGAAAACATGCTATAGGTTCCCTTTAAGGTCTATAATATCGAACAGTTTCTATTAGTTTTGGCAAAGGCCTAAAGACATATTGTAACAATTGTGTATTGTAGTCCTACTGTAGGTGTCCTGTGAGTACTGAGCAGGGAAAGCCCTTGCCTAGGTCACATTATGGCCTCAAGGCATATGTCTGGTTGCAGGTTCCATTGATAATCATCTAAGCACCCAAGCTGTTTCTTTACATAGAAACTTTGCAATCTATGCTCACAACTCGATGTAACAGCCTTTTGTCTTTACGAGCTGTGAACTGAAACAAAAAAGCAAAACAAAAAAATACAGTAATTGGTAAGTGTCTGTTTACATAGAACTTTTTTAATTGCATATTTTGTTTTGTCTGCAGATCTTTTGTTAGGCCAGCACTGCAGAACTAACTTAAATTGTGTCCTCTGTGAAAACATACTATAGGTTCTATTTTAGGTCTATGGTATGGAACAGTTTCTATTGGTTTTGGCAAAGGCCAATAGAATACCAATTGTACTCACAGACGTACTCTAGGTATCCTATGAATATTGAACCGGGAAAGATCCTGGCTAAATGACATTATGGCCAGAGGGCATTCATTTGGTTGCAGGTTGCAATAATAATCATCTAAGGGCTTGAAACAAGGCCCTCCGTATAATGAGGCAGCCTGAGGTTGTTGCCTCAGTTGGCATACTTTTGGGTCACATGGGGGGCGGCTGGCAGAGCAGCATAGTGTCCCAGTTTGCTATACATATGCTATACATACACATCTCTCTGCCCGGCTCTTAGTAACCTTGGACGCTCTCGCTGGCATCCCTCCGAGCTCCTGATGTCACTGGTTGCCAGGAGCTTGGTGGGATGCTGGCCAGAGCATTCCACGATGCTAAGAGCTGGGCGGTGAGATGCGGTGCCCTTGCACATCTCCCCGTCTGGCTATTAGTGGCGCCAATCTCCACCAGCACCACCAAACCCACCCCATTGATTGTGCATAATCCAGCAACACCCTCCCCCACCCGCTCTTGGTTAGCAGAAAGGCTAGGGATGACCCTGACCCTAGGTATTTGCTTTGCAATCTATGCTCACCATTGCCTAAAACAGCCCTTTCTCCTTACAAGTACTGTACTGAAAAATCCAAGACACTGACAGGTAAGTGCCTGTTTACATAGAACTTTTATTATTGCATATTATGTTTTGTCTGCAGATCTTTTGTTCGGCCAGCATGTGTTTATTTGTTAATCTTAGCTTGCAGCCCGTGTCTTCTATTATAAATGAATAGGTAATGCATTATATTGTGACATTTTACCATATTTCCGAATGCACTGGCTTGCATTTCACTACAGAACAGCAGATGAAGTGACAATTTTGGTGAAACCCCCCCATTATTTATAAAGAAGGAAAATGTAAATCTATTCTAAGTGTATACAAAACAAGTATATGTGAACAGGCAGATATATTCAACAACTGAAATAAAAATAGTGATGATCAGTTGGGAATTCGAGAAGCCGTAGGAAAGTTCTTTCTATAATGTGGCAGGCCCAGCACACACAGTTGTCACTTGCGAGCAGAAAGTTAAAAGACAAAGCTACATCTTGCATCCAGTTTAATTTGCTAAGGCACATTCTATCTCCCGTGCTCTCAAAGGGGGAACACATCTTCTATCACAACCTGTAAACTAGCTCGGTGAAAGATTGACAGCAAGGTGAGGAGAATGCGCACCTAACACTTTGTTCAGACAGGCAAAGTTTTAATCACAGCCATGGTGATGAGAGGGTTGGAAGGGCTCACCTTACACATTGCTAACCTAAACAAACAAAACATCATGCCTCCCCCACTGCCGTTCAATTTAAATCATTTTCTCCAGCAGCATTTTTGTTGTGCTCACTGCATTATTTAAAGGGTGGTAGCAAACATACACCGCTGTACATTGTTTTACATCACATTTGAAAGCAGTCTTTCACACTGGGTTGCTTTTGCCTGGTACATAGGATAGTGCATTCATTCATTTAAGCAAGACATACATGGAAGGATCTGATTGTACAGAAAGAAAATATCAGAATGTTTGGCAACATCCCCTTAATCTAACATTTAAATCTACTTTTTTGGTGCTGTCAGACATTTTCTAAATTACTGCCTCATAACACTGGGTTATCTCTGTTCATCTCAGTTTGCAGCTTTTTTGCTTTTTATTTCTTTGTCATAAACAACATACAACCCAATTAAGGCATGCCGTGCTCTGTCACATTGCTTGAGAATTTTCTTCTGTTAGGTCAATTTAGTATATGCATAACAGACCCGCATTATCTTCTTGAAATGTTATGGTCTTTTCAGTTATAAATGTTCCTTTCAATTATTTTTTAGAATCTTTTAAAAACTAATTTAAAAGAGGTCTACTTAATGTAAATAATGTTATACATGTGTTATGTTATACATGTCTGACAGCCTGTCAGAAGCAGGCTGTCGGCCAGCTTCGGCTTTCAGCGCGGCTCAGCCGAGCCGAGCCGTGGCATATGCCTTCGGGTCGACTGAGCCGCTCGGCTAAGTTCGGGAGCTGTACGGGCTATTGTGAATAGCCCGTACAGCAGCCCTTCGGTTCTACTGAACCGAAGGGGTCCTGGGGCCGGAGCTAGCCGAAGGATCGGCCAAAGCTACGGCTAGATCCTTCGGGTGTTTCGTGAATAGACCCCTTAGCCTACTTGTCAGGTTCTGCTTCTTGCTTTTCAGTCCCACACAGTAGTTGTGCTTGAAAGTGTAGTTTGAGAAAATCTGTTGCTATTCACACAGCATACCCAAAAATATTTTTTCTAAATATGGTTTCTTTGGTGAAGGCCTTTGTGCAGATTCAAAGCAACTCTGAAAAGTTTCCAAGTGAGACTAGACAGTCAGACTGAGCTTCCTCTTATTAACAAACAATATCTCCAACATGAATCTTCAATATCTTCCCATATGGAAGAGATGAATTATAAACTTCTGTCGAGATGGTACCTTACACCGATAAGGTTGCATTCAATAGATTTGGGCAACTCACCATTATGTTGAAGAGGATGTGGCATAATGGCGACAATGGCACATATATGGTGGTATTGCCCCATTATTAGTAAATACTGGACAGGGGTTGATGAGATCATCTCCTCTATATGGGGAACACCCATAAGTTTAGACCCTTGGGTAATGCTATTTCATGATAATGAAGGGTTGGTGAAAAGCTATACAAATGTATTATACCTCATTTGTTGAACTAAGCAAAGTGGTTATTCCACTACACTGGAAGCGAGCAGAACCCCCCTCAATAAGAGAATGGTTTATGAAGATAGATCAAATATGTGCTATGGAAGAATTGATTTATGGCAGTAAAAATAAACACACATGTTTCTGTGAGATATGGAGGGGATGGTTTACATAAAAGAATTCGGAAGCATATCTATCTGTGATGACTACGTATAATTGAAGTCGCCTGGAATTGCTAGTCCTCAAATAATGCCTTTTTTTTCTTTTTGTTATTAGAGAGTAGTGTATATTGGAAGGATGGAAGGGAGGGGTCATGATGCTTAAGTTGATTTTTTGTTTGTTAAGGATGTTTTGGTGTAGTGATTTCTTTGTCTATCTCGATTAGTGTCTATGTGTAGGACATAAACTAAGTTATAAAAGGGTTTAAACTGGTTACACTAGATGTCACTGGGTTTTATAATATGGGAAACGCACTACTATTGATTTTACTATAGGTAACGGAATTATATAATAGCATAGTATATACACTAATTAGTGAAAAGCACTTCTACACGGGAGGTTTTGCCCCTTTTCATAATTATTATCAAATAAATTTTTTTATATTTATTTAATGATTTGGACAATGAGTATTTTTTCACATTAGTGTAATTATTTTGTATGCACTGATTAGTAATTTAAGACCATTTATAATTATAGGAGGTAATATACTATCACAAAATATGAAATGGGAAATGTTAATGATTTTAAATTGTAATTATAGTTAATATTAATGGTAATTCACAATATTTTTTTCACTAGTGAAACTGTAACTAGTGTAACTGGGGAGAATAGCCAGGATTCTAAACAAAGTTATGGATGTAAGGTATAATATAAAATATAAGGGACATATGGAAATAATGTATTGTTTAGTTTAGTTTTGTTTTTGAATGTGTGTCAGTTGTGTAAAATGTGACAAATAATGATTAATGTTTGGAAAAATTAATAAATATATATTAAACAAAAAAAACAATGTATCCAAGCTTTTAAACCTTTGTTTAGGACAGACAATGCTCAAATCCAATACAATATTAATACAATAGTTAAAACATCTTTCAGTGCTTTTCTTATGTATATTGATAACTGTAAATAATTGGGCTTATTTTGTCACATTCGGTATAATATAAAGATCTAATTTGCATTTAACTAACATAAGCTAAAACGATTGCACAAACATAACATTTCAAGAAGACTTGTGTGAATATTGCATTTCTTCTCTGGTGATGCGGTGCTTTGTGATTTGCTGTTTTGAAAAAAATAGGTCCAATTTTGGCTGTGCTGTGGATCATTGGCAGCACATTCAAAAGGAATGAGCTGTGCTAATACACTCGCGCCTTGTCACACTCTAATGCGTGCTGCATTAAGGCAAGGTGTAAACGGGTCCTAAAACATTCTGCAGGATACTTTTGAATACTATCTACAACTAAGTAGAAAAAAGTTAATAGAAAACGCTTGTGCAGAGCTAGCAGTGACAGCTAGCTCCGCCCAATAGTTTCCTATTGTCTGGCGGCTCTGCTGCTGTAAAAAAAAAAAATTTTTTAACAAATTTAAAAAATCTCCCGGGCGCTATGGGAAGAGAAGAGAGTCGAAGGATCGGCCGAAGCTACGGCCAGATCCTTCGGCAGCTTTGTGAATAGACCCCATAGTCTCTGCTTGAAAATTTCCCAGCTTACCAGTCCTTAGATGTGGTAGCTGCATTAGTTTTCTTTTCTACATTGTTTTATGTTTAATCAGGGTGCAACTAAAACACAGAATTCATAGAGTTTATTAATTTTTTTTAAGTGACCACAGCAGAATCTGCTTGCTTCTGGCTCCCTTACTATGAATAAAACTGGGAACAGGCAGGTGGGGAGGGGCTAAACAACTGCTCAATCTCAAACAGTTGTCTAAATAAATTCAAGCTTGAGCTACTGGGTTCTGTAAACGGAATACTTTTCAGGAAGGCAAATAAGGACAGATAGGTAAGTGAAACTCTACATTGTCTTTAGGCCAGATTCATACTCCCACATCGCAGTAATGTGTGCATTGTCATGTGTTACCATAACAGGCAGTAATGCACACGTGTAACTGCGTTGCAGTACCATTCATTTTAAATGGCAACTCAATACACTAAGGCACTGCATGTGTGGTGTTGCCTCTGGCAACGCAGGTTATTTAGACTAGTGTGCTTTAGTAAGGCTACCCAAATGTTCAGCTGTACTATTTCAATGTACAGGAGCCCAGGCAAGTTTATATTTGTTTCCTATCAGGGATGTGGTAAAGCATTGTAAAAACTTGCTTTATATAGATATGAAGGTATCTGGTGAATTTTATTCTAACTGCAGCTCACTCCATTATCACTTAAGGCTTAGTAGTTTTAATGCTTCTGTGAACCTTGTCAAAAAGTGCAGCGATAGAGAACCACCATCACTACACTGTTTCTTCATCATTGTATGTAGGAGGAGCTTCCACAAACCGTTTATGATTTGTGATCTGAAGTCTTAATGATTTCCAGGAGCAGACTTTTTGCATGCAGCTTAGCAACTGTTGTAACTGTTCTATGTGAACTGTGTACATTGCATACTGAAAATTAGAGTGGCATTAATTCATCAAGAAATATTTATGATATATCAGTGAGTGACCCAATTTTATTTCTAAAGCCCTAGGCATAATTCATTATGTTACAACAGTTTAAAGTGACATTAAAGACAAACAGTTTTTCCCCTCCCCCAATGTTAATTAAAGCACTTACCTTAAATGATGTCTATTAATCCGAGCTTTTTCTTTCCTGTAGTTTTCAGCCTTCTCTACAGCGCTGCTGCGGGTTTCTTATCCAGTGCTGACTCCTCTGTCCTTGCTGGTACTTCCTGTCCCACGGTGTCTGCACGCGGGTGCACGCGTCCATATACTTACCTTGTGTCTCTCCTTTTCTCCCGGCCAAAAATCCGAACTACGCATGCGCCCGCCCCAAGATGCTTTGCGGCCTAGACTAGTGTTCACCAAAGGGAACCTATCTCAAAAAAATAATTCTAGAACATGCAGCAATTCACTAATTATATAAAGTAACATGCCTTTGCCAAAATCGTCAGTATCCAAATTAATGCTAGACTGTAACCACATTTGCTGTAGGAATGGCAATGTAGTGCCCAGCGAAAGAGCAGAGTAAGGTTTAAAGTGACAATAGCATCTAGAGTTAAATCTTAAAAATGCCTTAACTATTAACAAAACTGGGACACAAACAGCAAAAACTTGACAGAAATTATTACTTTACCCAAATCTATCCAACACAAAAATGTTTAATTAGGGTTGTGTTTTAAAGCCACTGTTTTTGTTTTTTGATAGAGTGGGGAAGGGTTAGAACCAGTGGTGAATTTTTATTGCTCTCGGTGTACCCACTAGGGAGACTCACCATATCTACATGTCCTAGTGACCATTGTCATCAGGACAATACCTTACCTTGATATGCATGTAGAAGGTGTTGTTGATGGGATATAGTGAGATAATTGTTGTTTTAAGAGAGACACTTTTATTGGATCATATACATTATCTCATGATTTTATTTTGTCAATGTATAATAATAAGGGCTGTTTTATTTCAGAATTGAACATTGTGTCCTAAGTGGGTACCTTAAAAGTCCACTGTTTAGAATCTTTTCCATTTACCTTGAAATTGGATGTGATACCCCAATTTACCAACTTACCTCACTGAGCTTGGTTTCATGCCTGGTAAACATTGTCATCAAGGAAAGTCAAAGTGATGGAAATTCCAAAGTTGTTACCAGAAGAGGAATAGAGGGGAAATCTTCCAGTTAGCACATTTGTTCCATAGAGAACTGTCACTTCAGAGAGATCTCCTCTCAGTTGCCGTGTCTATAGAACACAAAGTAAAAGAAAATCTGTTGAAAGGAAAATTGGTGCCAAAAACACATTCCCCTATTTATCCAAACTAAAAAATATCTATGTGGCTATAGATATATTTTAATGGTCATGTCACCCTAAGACGAACATTACAATTCTGGGTAGATGCCATCAGGGTAGATCCTCCTGTTGTTTCTATCCCTTACAGATTCCAGACACACAGTCCAGAGGTCAGGTTAGTTGAGGGTTTTGCTCTCTCTCTGCTGGCTTTAACAGAATTTAGCACAATCTCTTAAATATATTCTACACATACTATAGTACTAGCCTTTTTGGCAGCTCTCATCCTGGTATGTAAGAACACAGAGAATGAATATTACGCATTTATCTCTCTAAAGTATATAAAACCTTTCTTAAAGTTTGTTTCATGAGAAACAGATTCATTTAAGGCTTAGAATATGTAAAGAACACTCATTAGAAATCATTTGGAGTCTTACCAAGAATGATCATGAAACAAACATTTGTAGAACTGATAGAATACATTTTTGGCTCCAAGATATATAGAATGTTTGATTTTTTTTTGTATTATTAATAACATTGCAAATTCTTCCCCGTGAGAAAATGTCTAATAGACCAAGAAAAAATAAACATGAGGACATTAGAATTAGTAACTTTTCTGTGCACTTTGAAAATGTAAAATACTGTTTAAAAATCTTTTTTTTGTGTTGCATACAGATAGCCAGTGTAGATACATATTTTAGACTTTTTATGTTCTATCAAAGATATTTATTGTAATTTGTAATGTTTGTTTGCATAGAACACACACAAATCTAAAACAATTCTGGAAAAAAATAACCACTATATACAATAGTCAGATATAAATATAGCTATAGAATAGATAGGGTTTTCTTGAAAAAAATATTTTGAGAATTGCTAGTAGTCAGTCATGGTTAGACAACTTTTGATACAAGTGTGATTATCTATCTATCTATCTATCTATCTATCTATCTATCTATCTATCTATCTATCTATCTATCTCTCTATCTATCTCTCTCCCTCTCTATGTGTGTGTGTGAGTGTGTGTGTTCAGTTGTCAATATGACCACCACGGATGGTGCTGTGCAGAACCTCAGAGATGTGAAGATAGGTCACCAGCACTCCAAAATGCAAAGAAAATATTGTTTATTGAAAATAGCGTCACATACGTAAAAAATGCCAATATTTGAGGCCTCCACTGTGCCTTGAGTAAGAGAACCTCTGTGGCACCAAAACTTTGGTAATTTTGACCTATGAACAGTTATTTGCAATTAAATATATTTTCTTTGCATTTTGGAATGCTGGTGAACTATCTTTACAACACTTGCAATACTGTTGCTGGTGGGAAGTCACAACTAGAATACACACCTGTTTTGTATGTGTCACTTCCTCAGTTGTTTTGTTGCTCTCTCAGTGCAGAAAATTCTGAAGAACAAATCTCACTGGCAAGAGAGATATGCCTCACTCATCCAGCTGGCAAGATAGAGACAAAAGCAATTACCTCCCTTCTGTGTCCCCCATAGCAATCCAGTTGCTGGAGAGTTCCCATCAATGGTAGGGTTACAAGTGTATCAATAGCCCTACCACAAAATAAAGAGTTACAATAGATTAAATCCTGACCCATTCTATCTATCTATCTATCTATCTATCTATCTATCTATCTATCTATCTATCTATCTATCTATCTATCTATCTATCTATCTATCCATCCATCTATCTATCAATCTATCTATCTATCTATCTATCCATCCATCCATCTAGATCTATCTAGCTAATGTCTGGTTCTGGCAAATGTTGAGTGGTAAGTACAGGCGTGGAGCATACTGTGTTACTACATTTGTTTTAAAGTGAAGCTATTGTGTAATTCTTATAGTGATTGATTTGATATAACTGATAACAATCCCCCTATATAATAGCAAAGGCACACTGACAGGTCCTCTTTATGGAGACATTAGGGGTCTCTAGGACCCCTAAAGCCACCTGTGGACCCCAAAAGAAGCTGATGAAGCAGCTTGGTGCGGACGCAAACGAGCACATATAGGCGATCGGCGTGCTATGGACCCGCTGATCGCCTATATGTGAAACACCCAGTACCGGGTGTTCGCATTGGACGGGTCTTTTCTGCCCGTGCGTGCCCGCTAGGGGGCGCGCACGAGCAGAAAAAAAATGCCGTCTGACGGCAACCCGCCAATGCAGCAGTGCCGTCCGTCCGTTTTTCTACTACGGGCGTACGGCAAGAGGTTAAACTTTTTAAAACAATTTTCAATGTTCTAATGTGTCCCTTGGTTTTACGTCATGCACTGATTAGTAGCTGAACTCTTGTTGACAATCTGTATATTTAGTGCAGAATAATGCATGAATGACTGATGACTGTCGGATAACCATTTACAAGATAAGAAAATAGATGTGCAACTCCAGTTTCAAGAGCTACATACTTGATCATTTTGATTAGCAAGTAACGTTTTCTTTAATTCACTGTTATCTGCTTATTAACAGTTAAAACTAGGGGCTTCAGTTGTACACCTCAAGTGTTTAGTATTTCAGATTGTGACCTGCAGTAATGCTTTCAATGAGTCACCAAAATCAAGCCTGTAAACACTTGCATTAAAATGATGGCAAAGGGGGGGGGGGGGGGATAGGCAAGGAAATTACTATTTTTTGGAGGATTAGATCTGCTATGAAAAGATTTTGGTTGGAAGCACTCAATAATAGTCTAGGCTAGCCCTAAATGACCTGATCCTCATGCAAGCATGCCCTCCAGTTAGCATGAGATTCGACAATTCATGGCGATCCTTAAACATGAATACGCTTATGTAATGAGCAATTATATCATACCTTAAGTATACATTTTTTTCACGTTTAAGTTTTTTTATTGAAAAGATGCACAGATACAGTCAAACATTTTGAGTGAATATATCATCAGTGTGACAGTTTTCAACAGTGCAGTTTTCATGTGTACAAACAACACATCAGATGGGGATGAAGACATGGACTAAGGGAGGGATAAAGGGCTTTCCCTGGCCAATAAGGGCTAAGGTACCGGGGATACCGAATTAATGGTGTGCTTAAGATGATTATCAACTGGTACCATAATAACAATAAGCGTCCTCTTATAGAGGTCGCTCCATACCTTAAATTGTTAAACCTTAGTGTAGTAAAAGCAGAGACAGGACCAGGGGAGAAGAGAAGAAGGAAGTAAAGGATGTAGAGGAAAGTAAGGATGGCCGTATGGAAGAGAGAAAGTGCGTTTAAGTGGGTCGTGGATGGAGTAAAAGATCTTAAATGGTGAGCAAGTGTCAGTCAAAGGTAGGCGGTAGAAAGTGTTGTACCCATGGGGACCAGATATCTTCAAATTTAGCCATAGAGTTGCTTTGTTGTGCAAATCTTTTTTCATGGGACATGAGGACGAAGCGGGGGAGATGAGTGAGGGGTACAGGAGGGATATTAGCCCGGGGCTGTGGGGGTCGTCTCGGCATTTTAGCTCAGAAGGTGAGAATCCAACCTGGGAGGTCTTGCGAGCAGTGGTCTTTACAATTAAATCTGCAATTTGCAAGTATCAAAATAATTCTTTCCCAGGAAGGTTATATTTGTCTTTCAAGTAAGAAAAGGGTTTTATACCTTTATCTGACTGGAGTCTCCAGAGTCTACTCAGGTCTTTATCAGAACAAGCTATAAAAGACTTTGGTGACTCCATGGCTGGCAAGAACCCTGGGTTGGAGCGGAAGGAGAGTAAGGGGAGATGAGCGGAGACGAGTCTTGCGAAGTATTTGGAGGAATCCCAAATACGTAGAGAGTGAGATATCAGTGGGTCAGAGATGGAGGGTCGGTGTTTGGGAAGGAGCCAAATAATATTATCAGTAGGGACAGGATGAATGTGTTAGGCCTCAATATCGACCCAGTGGGGAGTTTCGTAGGTGGCGTGATATTTAGTGAGTTGACTGATCTGAGAAGCAAGAAAGTACTTAGAAAAATTAGGGCCACCAAGACCTCCATTAGATCTTGGTAGGAGCATTGTGCGTAATGGGATCCTAGGTCTTTTGTTCCCTCAGAGGAAGGTAGAAACCTGAGATTGGAAAGCTTTGAGAACCTTCGCTGGGATATGTACTGGCAATACCCAAAAGAGGTAGAGAAGTTTGGGAAGGATGGTAATTTTTACCGCTGCAACACACCATAGCCAGGATAGGTTAAATTTTGTCCAAGAGGAGAGTAGGTTTTTGAGATTGGAGAACATTCAGGTGAAGTTGGATGCATATAGAGTGTGGTAAGAGGCCGTCAATTGGATGCCCAGATAAGGGAGGGAAGTCGAGTTCCAGCGGAATTGAAAATTATGTTGTAAGGAGGAGACGGTAGACGGGGGAAGTGAAATATTAAGGGCTATGGATTTAGTCTCATTTAAGCAAAGTCCAGATTTAAGTATACATTTTATTTAAAAAAACTATAATAGAAACAAAGGCTAAAAAAATTCTATATTGTTAAAATTACAGTAAGATGTATGTGCTACAAAAGCCATTTTGTGATTCATTGTTATTAAGCATACTTTTGCATTTTGATCTGCAGATGCTATAAAAAATATTAAAATATGGCACAATGGAGGCTTCTTGTATACTGCTAATGTACAGAATGCCTAAGAAATCTAATTTCCTGTTTGTATGATTGGCTCATCCACTTCTAAAGGGATGCAGACACTGCAGCTGTCCTTATTATAACATGGAGATGGTACCAGCTGGTAATATTGAACGCAGACATTCTCATTCAGAAATCAGTCTGAGAAAAGACATAGCGAGCAAACAGCAATTTCCTCATTACATAAAAAAGGTATGAAAAAGTTTGCTATGCAATGTACACAGTTCACCTAAAGAGGATTGTATTCATATCAACAAAGCGGAAGTTACACTTTAACTGTTACATTTTAATTTAAACTACAATCTAAGGGTTTGTGTTAACACAATGGTGTAGTGGTTAGTCACTATGGTAGCAAGGTAGTAGTTGCCTTGCAGCATCGGGAGTCCCTGGTTCAAATACTGGTCAGGACATCTGCCAGGAGTTTGCATGTTCTCCCTGTGCTTTTGTAGGTTTCCTCCCACACTCCAAAGACATGCTGGAAAGTTAATTGGCTCCTGTCTATATCAGCCCTATATGTATGCATGTGTGTTAGGGACCCTAGATTGTAAGCTCCTTGAGGGTAGGGACTGATGTGAATGTGCAGTATGTAAAGTGGTGCTTGAATTGTCGGCGGTATATAAATACCTGTAATAAATAAATAAAACTTTGCTGGCAGATAGAAGTGGTACATGTGTTGTCAATTGTTCCCCTTCCTTGTTTCATTGAAGAGAAGCTGTTTAAATACCTAAAAACTTTCTCACATGGGAAAGAGGGACACCTTCCAGAGCAATGTATTTAGGCAATGGACACACCCCTGCCACACCCCCAGATATGGGGACTATTAAAAATGTATATACCAAAAATGATTGGTTAAACCAGGATTGCTTTTTTACACCATTACTTTTCCTTCATGCTGACTTTTCAATATAGCAAACAAGATAATTAAGAGAGTTATTCACAAAGCTGCCGAAGGCAGCCCTTTGAATAACAGACCCGAAGTGAAGTGAGCCGAACGCTGTTCGGCTATTCACCTCAGGCTTGTACGGCTCATTTCAGAAGGAGTTCGACTCAGCCGATCCAACATCTGGATCGGCTGAGCCGAACCTCCGGCAGGCTACTAGCTGCTGTTCGGCCTATTCTCATAGGGGCCGAACAGCAGTGAGTGAATAGCGAGATGCTGCCAAGCGTATAAAAACAGTAAAAAAAGTATTACAATATGAGCTAGGCGGAGCCGGCGGTGATATCAAAGCTGACTCAGCTGAGCTCTCATTGTAATGACAGTTCAGCATCCCCTGGTTACGCTGAACTGTCATGAGAGCTCAGCGGGGCCGGCCATGATATCACTGCCGGCTGCGCTGAGCTCTCACTGTAAGGACAGTCCAGCGTCCCCTGGTTACCTAGTAACCGACCCGAAGTGAAGTGAGCCGAACGCTGTTCGGCTATTCACTTCAGGCTTCTACGGCTCATTTCAGAAGGAGTTCGACTCAGCCGATCCAACATCTGGATCGGCCTGATCCCGATCCCCTAGTAACCAGGGGACACTGGACTGTCCTTACAATGAGAGCTCAGCGCAGCCGGCAGTGATATCAAGGCCGGCCCCGCTGAGCTCTCATGACAGTTCAGCGTCCCCTGGTTACCAGGTAACTAGGGGACGCTGAACTGCCATTACACACTTAGAACTCGGCAAAGCTGCCGTCATATCACGGCAGCTCCGCGAGTTCTCATTGTAATGACAGATCATTGTCCCGCTGATCTGTCATTACGATGAGAGCTCAGCAGAGCCGGCCTTGATATGAAAGCCGGCTCTGCTGAGCTCTCATCGTAATGACGAATCAGCATTCCCTGGTTACCTGGTAACCAGGGGACGCTGATCTGTCATTGCAAGTGGCCGGAGCCAGCCGTGAGATGACGACTGGCTCCGCCCAGCTGTCAGTAGCAGGCTCTTGGCTGGCCGTTTGGCCCGCTTCGGCTTTCACCTCAGCTCAGTCGAGCACAAGCATATGCCTTCGACATCATATGTTCCACAAACAATTCCTCCAGTTTTTCTTTCATTGAAGGGGGTCCAGCCTACGATTTACAAAAGGTTGATCGGATTCACAAATATGTGTAAAAAAATAAATTAGACTGTTAAATGAGTGTTACAATTGGCCCAGTTTTGTCCCATGCATTCACAACATGGCGATTTATTCCCTTTTTTTAAGTTACTGGATGTTTTTAAAATCTGCATGTGCACTCACTTCATTGGTGACAGATATTAACTTGCATTCTCTATTTAAATTGCGCTCAGCACTCCCATTAAAACGTCTGTGTTATCTCTGAAAACTGACATTCATGTAGAATAATTTCTGTCTATTAAAATCCTTGTGTGCATGAAACTGTAAATGTAAATGTAAATGTTCCTACAAGGAACAGAAAGTAAAACATGAATAGCAGAATTTTAATAAAACATGTATACACAATACTAAGTGGATGTGGTTATTTGTGTCCATGACTTACAAATAATGCACAAATATCTGTTTTACCTGATTTACATTGTCAACAAAATATGCCAGTTTGTTGAATTCTTTAGAAAATTCAGTCTGTGATTCCCATATTACTTAAAGCAAACCTGTACATTGGCCAACCAGGGCATACCAGCAGGTTTATTTGATAGCCCGCTACATCCGCTGGTGGAAATAATTGATATCTTCTGGTTTGGTAAAACATGTGATTCTCTTCCCACCATGTTTTCTGGACACCTGAGTAGGCAATCACCAGGATCTTCTATCTTTCAGAATGCCGTCCCTGAGGAAAGAAAGCTCAAAGAGATTCTTGTTGTTCAGCACAGTCATGTGGCTGTGCTGACCAATGTCCACTTGCCATTGCAAGCATGTGGCTTTATAGCCTCTGGGGCTGTGTAGAGTTTTAATGTGTCAAGAATGTTATACCGATTGAAAGAGGAGCTAGCCCTTTAATGCAGCTTCCAGTGGTGCCGTGGGGATGATGCTGCACCGCTCCTGAATTCCGAGCAGAGTTGCTACTCTAACGTAGACTGTGGCTATTTAAACTACACTGGTATGAGAAAATATTGCAGGGGTATGGGAATCAGCATTGTTACTGCTGATTCCAAAGCCTGTTGCTTTTCCATCAGCACCTGGCCACACCTTTCTGGATTGAAAGCACTGCCTCTGTTGCTGAAACCCTCCCAGCTGTGAGCTGCAATGTCTGGGAGGGGGAGCATGTGAGATAAAAAAATAGGTATTTGCATTTATTTTAGTGTTATTCACAAAGGGGTGAAGAGTTTGGAGAAGGCGGGAGAAGTGAACAATATAGGCCAAAATAGCTGATTTGGAAAAATTCTCCAACTCTGCTCACTTTCCAGTTCTACTATGTTGTCCTAGATTGTTCACTTCTCCTGCATTCTCCAAACTCTTCACCTTTTTGTGTGCATCACATACCTGGATTGTAGCTTTTAGTAGTACTTTAAGTTAGGTCTCAAAACATTTCTGCCCGCCTTTCTCTGCTCTTGCGCTGTGTTTTCATTAAATATTAGAAAGATGGCAGACTGCTAAGTCACTGCTGGCTACCACACAGCCAAAGCTTTAACCCCTTTGTGACGGGAGACGTACAGTGTACGTCTTGTCACTTTGTGCCTATATGACTGGCCACGTACACTGTACGTGACGAGTTATATCAGGCTTTGTAATGCCGGTATTTGCTGATTCTCAGCATTTAACAGTCATTCATTAATGTCTCAGTATTGAGGCATTAATTAATGAAATAATTAAGCTTTTTGTAAAAGCTTCTTCCTTTCATTAATGAAAGAATGAAGCCGTTACATGCAAATAGAGGACCGCAATTTGCGATCCCGTATTTGACAGCTCAAAATAGCAGAGAGGCAGCAGTGACTCACCTCACCTCTCTGCTATTTGTTTTGACAGCTCGAGAGCCCGATGTTTAGATACATTTCACTGAAAGGATACAATGTATATCTTTTGAGTGAAATGTATCATTTCTGATCGTCTAGGCACGATCAAAGAGCTTTTAGTGAGATCTGAATCTGACTAAAGTCAGGATCAGTCTCTAAGGTTATTATTAGCTGTTCCTAAGTTTGGATCAGCCTAATAGCCAAAAATAAAATAAAAAAGTTAATTTATCAAGCTGTCATAGTGATTGCTTGATATAAACTGACAAAAAAAAAAAAAGTTTTTTTATTTTATTTTTATTTTTTTTACAAAGTGTAAAAAAATTAAAATAAAGTGTAAAACAAAATTAGGAAAATATAAATTATATATAAATATATTTTTTATACTATAATTAATATAAAAAAATTCTAAAAAAAAATAATAATACTCAAAACTTGTGAAAAAAGTGTTTTCTTCTAGTTTTTTTCCTCATTTTTCTTATTTTATTCAAACTAAGTGAGGGGTTAGGTACAAATATGTGATATAATTATATAGCCCTATCTGTCCTCTAAAAAACTATATATAATATGTGTGGGTACATTTAGTAAGAAAGTATATTACTGTCGTGGAAGAATCACACAGCAACAATGTAAAAAATGTGTCAGTCATTTATGAACAGAACCTGAAAACTAGCTCAGTCATGAAGGGGTTAAGCTGATATTTAAATTGATGGGAGAGAGGAGCAGTGGAAAGATTACAAGGCCATGGTTTTACTGCGTACAGATAACTCTGTATCTATCCCTGCCCTTATGGGCCTTACTACAACCAGTGCAACTGCAATTCCTATTCCACTGATGATTTGCCACTGTGTGAGAAGGTTAAAGATCAACTATCTAGGCAAATTTTCTAAAAATGCTCTGGTTGCTTCTTCACTCTCTCTTCTCTCTTCGTCACTCAGCTCTGGCTGCTCCTTCACTAAGGTGCGGTCCGCCAAAGTAATTCCTTTCTTCCAGAAGATTTCCTCCATTCTCCAGGTTAAATTATGCACAGTAACAATTAATGTGGGAGACTGAGGGCATACTGTGAGTGAAAGTTGTCATGGACATAACATCATAGCACCCTGCACTTACAGGGGCTGTCATGGACCAGTTACCATGACATTCTGTCATCATGTAAGTGCCACATCATACATCATTAAGGACTGCCCACAACTACTAAAAAGACCCACAGAGGACCTTGTGTGTTACGTGACCGGCCTAAAGACCTCTGACAAAACAATAAATACAGTATGAGGGTGCTTGGGTGAGCCAAAATTGGGCTTTAACGAAAACCTTGAATTCTAAGGAGGTGATATTTTTGTGAAAGTAGAACATTAGTACACAGTTAAAATATACACACGGCTACTATTCTACCTTTCAAAATGCATGAATTCTGCTTAGCCAATCTTTTCCATACCTTTCCCGCACTATTTTTCCATTTCATCTTTTTATATCAGCTTTGCAATGTCTTGTTTAATCTGCCTGGCCATTGGCTAAATGTTCATTAATTTGAAGCCTATTCATAACAAAATGCACACATTTGTGGAAGGTAAAATAGTTAAAGGATTAATATTTTACCTTTCTAGTTAATTTACCAGAGTTCTACCTTTTTACTTCCTTTCTTTATCATATGTAACCATATCATCATATTAATCAAATGTGAAGCGCTAAAACTCAACACCTTGCAAAGAACAGGTACTCAATGGAATACAGTTAAGACACTGTTCCCTACTTCTTTTTCCATTTTCCAGTGTTAGAATGTTAATAGGTGTAGCTTTTCAAGATTAACAATTTTTTGGCCCTTTAGTAAACTGATTTTAAATGAAACACATTTTTTACCTGGCAATCTTTGTCGGTTTTGCTTGGGTAAGAATGCATGATTAAAAGGATGTTCTCTGTTGTATAAATGCAGGCTTTAATTCCAGCTCTTTCCTTAGTGAAGGCCAAAGATGGAAACATTGCAAAGAATTTGTTCTGTAGTGGTATACAATTACCTGTAAGCCTGTAATGAAAGCTTTGACTTGCGCTAATGGAGAACACTTGCTGTAGTCAGTAATTAGTAAAGATATCAATATTTAAGAAACATTTTAGTCCTTACCCAGAAAAAGGGGTCGGTTTATCTATATTAACAGTGAAAAGGATGACAAAGGATTTACATTATCTTCCATGCTCAACATGTATATAGTGTCCTGTACTCCTGCTTGCTGGAATAATGAGGTACCAGTGTTAAACTGAAGAAGATGAATGTCAGGTGGTTCTTCAGTAGTGTAAGGGATATAAAATGCCTGCAACGTGCGTGATACTGAGCACAGATAATGTTGCAATAATGTATATTAGTAGATTCTTAATTTCCTATTAATTGAAAAAGACATATTGACTTTAATTAGAGTCATTTCACAGGAACTGTCAATTAGCACTTGTCAAAGTCGTTAATTCTGAACAGAATTCTTTTAATTAGGGTCTGCTTTTCTTTTACAGTGGAGGCCAATGGAAAAGCATAATTTTTCTAAGAATTTCAAGTTCCTGCAATATACACTAACTAGTGCCACCTTATTAGGTGCCCATATGGATTTCATTAAGAGGATGACTCTAGGTTTGTTCCTTTGGCATATACTGAGGAAGGTATGTGAGTAACGATAAGTCATCCTTATATCCTGTCATAGATAAGACTGTTATTAAAGGCATTTTACCCTTAACTTTGATTAGGCCTGCTAGGTGCAGCAGTGCACATTCCAGACACAGCTTTGAGATATTTTGTTTAAAACCTACGGAGAAACCTACCTTAAGGGGGCATTATTACTCCAGAACTTTTATTGTTTTAATTATGCAAAAACATTGTAAAAATAATTGTGCTTATATTTTTAGAAATGATCAACTGCAATATACCAGTAGTGAAGACTTATGTTCTGATAGCACTAATGGAGACTTACATTTTAAATGTTTTGTTTGTACCTGGATTACTGACCCAATACAACTCAACAAAGCAAAACAGAATGGCAATCTTCTGTTTTTATAACACTCCTAAAGTGAGATTGTGTTCCAGTGGAGCAACATTGGTGGAACGGAAGAAGGCAGATAAATAGATAAGCTGAGCAGGCTTCATGTCCTATAATGTGTATAACATGATACGTATTCCATCAATATAGTGGGGGGAATTTATCAAGACTGGAGCAGACAAAATCTGGAGCAGCTGTGCATGGCACCCAATCACCATCTCTCTTCAGCTTGTTCAGTTAATATTTTAAAATGAAAGAGAAAGGCTGATAGGGTGCCATGCACAGCTGCTCCAGATTTTGTCTGCTCCAGTTGTGATAAATTCCCCTTAGTATGTTTAGTAAAGAGGACATGCAATTACTGTATGTATATACTGTACTTTAATGCTATGTATGTTTTAAATTTTGTTAATAATATAAATATTTTGTTAATAATATAAAACATACATACAATTGTGTCCCTTTAATAGACTTAGACATTAGATGTTTATTAGATGTTGGAAGATGAAAATACTCATACTCACATCAACATCAAATGCTCCTATTCCAATAGTTACCATGTGCATGGGACTTTGAAACTACCACTTGTATCGCAGCATTAAAAAGGTGACAAATGTGATACTCCCCTAGGGTATGGAATGTAAATAATTGTATCTGTGGACTTTTAAAGGCTTACATTGATGTTGCTAGCTGGGTTGTGGTATATATTTCCATCAAACATTATATTTAAAGTGATACTAAACTCTTAAAAATGCAAGTATCTTAACTATTAACAAAAATTTTGCTTATTGGCGTATTACTTGCCTGTAGATCTTCAAATCATCTCTGAATTGGTGCTGACACTGTCCTTCCTTCTGGAGGGTGGCTACTTTTGTTCCCCATGGTCCCTGTGTGAAATGTAAAGTAGCCACCACTCCAAGCTCACTCCCATGATGGATTACAAGCTCACATTTAGTTAGCTAATGTTTATTGAAATTGTAGTCTATCACGGGAGCAAACTTGGAGCGGTGGCTACTTTAGTTTTGTTCCTTGGGGAACAAAAGAAGCCACCCTCCAGAAGGAAGGACAGTGTTAGCACCAATTTAGAGATTGACAATTTATAACACAGCGCCAGCGGCTAAAGCCCAGGAAAGGGGACAATCTTCAATGATCGAGGAAACAGACGCCAACGAGGCAGCTCTCACTAGGTTTAGGGAAACCTCAGCACTGCAAAACAAAACACAGAGAGCACCTCCATCGCGTAAAAACTTTTATTTAAAACAATATAAAAACAAGTGCAATGGTACTCACAAAAGTTGAGCTTCAACAGGCATGAAAAGGATCTTTACACGAGGGACTTAGCCAGCCGGCTGTACGTCCTTCCTGATGGTTTACGCGTTTCTGAGGACACACCTCCTTCATCAGAACCAATCATCTCTGAATCGGTTGGTTCTGATGAAGGAGGCGTGTCCTCAGAAACGTGTAAACCATCAGGGAGGACATACAGCCGACTGGCTAAGACCTCGTGTAAAGATCCTTTTCATGCCTGTTTAAACTCGACTTTTGTGAGTACCATTGCACTTGTTTTTATCTTGTTGTAAATAAAAGTTTTTACGCGATGGAGGCGCTCTCTGTGTTTTGTTTTGCAATTGAGAGATTATTTGAGGCTCTACAGCTGAGTTATACACAAGTAAGCTACATTTTTGTTAATAGTTAGGCACATGAATGCATTTTTAAGGTTTAACTCTTGACTAGTGTGTCACATCAAGTCTGTGATACAGCAGAGGTGGATAGCCATATCAGAGAATTCTGTAATACTGACTCATAGGTCAGAGTTAAGAGGGTGGATGTGCATGTTCAGATGAAATGGAGACACCCTATAGGGATTTCCTATATAAAATGGTCAGATTCCAACTGTATGGGTATTTATTTTAAAGAAATTAAGTTCAAGCACACATTATGTAAAATGTGAGAACTAACTGATCATAAGCTTTTTAAAATTGGTACAGGGGTCAAAGAAACTGAAGATTATGGTGAATGATCAGACAGTGCTGCAATTGCCTAGAGATCCATGTGATGAAAATCCTTTGTAAACACTGGATGAACAATCTCTTTATTTATTTATTGTGTTAACAATTGAATTCTGATTTTGTTTCTTCCTTTTAGGTAATATTGAGAAGCTTTTTTCAAACGGAATACAAAGCATAAAAAATGTAGCTTCAGTTTAATTTTACATCTTGTTTATGATCATGTCAAGGCCATGAGCTTCCTATTTTCTCAGTTTTGAGAAATGTATTCTGGGAAAATGTTAGCTGTCGACTGCATTGTAACATCATTTCTACAGCAAGTACCTTGTACATATTTTCCAGCACTGCTAAGTTTGATAGGCTTATATTCATGCATCTTAATAAACCTGACACGAGCATAGACCAAGTGTGTGAATGTTTTTAAAATCTCCTTATTGTACCTGTCACCTCTAAATACTTGTGCCATTGTTTACAGTGGTATTAGAAATCTCACACTTTTTTCCCTATTATATTTAGAGAAATATATGATTAATTAATCTCAACAGAAACAGTATATATACAGATATCTCCACAGTGACACAGTGCTAGAGTCTTGTCAGTGGTAATCTATGTGGATAGATGAATGATAACACCAAAGTGTTTACTACTCTTACCTTGCAGTGCTGCTGTCCTGGGTTTGAATGCCAATGTTTTACAATGAAAGTGGACCATTATCTCCTTTCACTAAAAATCACATCAGCATGCAGCTTTGCATGCTGACATGAAATCATCTTACATTCATTAGTTAAACAAATATTTTTTTGCTTTTACTTACAGTTACTGTTTTTCCAGTTCCTAGTTGAGTGAGGCACTGGTAATGTAGCCCTGGCCTCACAGATGCAACCTGGTAAGACTACATCACCAGTGACTTCCTGGGAAGTCCCATCTGCAAAACGGCAAAATCTCATGAGATTTCCCCCCTCAGATGATGTGCGCTGTCCAGAGTTTCGGGAAGTAAAGGAAGATGGACCAATCTATGCTTAGCAAAAATGGCCACCATGAGAAGAATGGGGAGGAAAAGAAAAATAAGGTATGCAAAAAATTAGGGATGTTCAGATACCAAGTACAGCACTTGGTACAAGTACAAGTACTGATACTTTTCCAGCTCCAAGACTAGAGGAAAACTCAAAAGTTAGGAGGCAGCTGTCATTTTTAGGGAGCATAAGGTGCTCCTGGGATTTTTGCAACCCTGTTTTAATGTATGATTTGTTATATATATATATATATATATTAGGGATGCACCAATAAAATTTTTTCCAGACCTAGTACAAGTACTGATACCAATTACTGATACCTTTTTGTTGATTGTCTTTTGACAGTTTTTCTAAAACAATACAGACTAATGATTTCAGGACAGTGGGGGAGCACCAGAGCCACGTCCCAGTTGCAACCGCTGAAACCCTGGTAGTTCTTGTGAAAATGCCAAGTATCGGCACTGGTATCTGAACATCCCTACTAAAAATAAAACACCTGCAATTATCTAGAAGTATCTGTTTGTAGCTTACCATTACTAAACATTTATTTGCCTTTGTTGTATTTTTGTGTTGTATTTTTTTAAGATAAGGGTGAAGTTCTTCTTTAAAGTAACACTAAACTCAGGAGTTACATTTTAAAAATACATTCAAGTACTTTAACTATTAAAAAAATGTATCTTATTTGTGTATCACTCAGCGGTAGATCCTCAAATCATCTCTGAATTGGTGCCGACACTGTCCTTCCTTCTGGAGGGTGGCTACTTTTGTGATGAACTACAATCTCACATTTAGCAGTCCATGGCAGGAGTGACCTTGAAGTGGTGGCTACTTTACAACACACACAGAACCATGGCGAAGGACAGTGTCAGCATGAATTCAGAGATGATTTGAGGATCTACAGCTGAGTTAGACGCAAACAAGATACATTTTTGTTAATATTAAGGGACTTGAATGCATTTTTAAGATTTAACTCCTGAGTTTAGTGTCACTTTCAGAAGTATTATTGGATCTCCTCGCGTGCGTAAGTACCTACAGAAGCCCCTTAATGTCCTGAGGACCCATTCACATTACTCTGTGCCACTGTGTGTTAACACGGTATTATGTGATGTGTTTATGTGCATTGCATTAAGGCAATGATTTCTACTTGCAGCCCTCTCACTCACACATCAGCCTGAAAAGGACATAGCTGGAACCACACTTTTTTTAAAATAGAAAAGAGGGTTAACTCTGCAAAAAAGATGCTATCAAATCTTGGCAATGTACATAGTTTACTAAAAAGACATGGTTTTTTAATCTGTAAAACTGGAGTTTAACTTTATGATGGAGGTGTATGGGACTGTCTAGTAACATGCATCATAAGCTTCACATTAAAAGAGAACTAGGGTGTAACCTTTTTTCCCATAGTTCTCTTTAGGGTCACGGAAGGACATATACTAAAATCCTCCCGTGACCCAAAACTCAGTATATAGCGGGCTATTGCCCACTATATGCTGGGAGCGCCACAGCCAGGACGGATCCAAACAATACTATCGAGATCCACCTCACTGATTGACAGCGGGCTCTGCCTATCTATCAGCTATGCCCGCCCCCTCCCCATCCGTGCCTCCAGTCAGTGCTAAAGGATTGGAGAGGCGAGGGGGACTCCCTGCGGGGAGAGGTGACTGATAGTCACTGCTCTCTGCAGGGAGATGATCGGCAAGTGAGCGAGCTTAGGTATGTGTTCGCTAACTTCCCGATCAATAGAGCCGAAGTGTGGCTGTTTCAATGTCACACATCGCTCTAACTATGAGAATGAGTGTAATTCACTCACCCTATAGTTCTCCTTTAAGTAATGTCAATCTTTAAGCTGAATCCAGGCAAACCAATATTGTCTCAATACAAGACGCATGTTTATTCTTACTTGATGTATTCCATCTTTGTGCATTTCTTCCAGATCTGGGCAGTAATCCAGCATGGAACTACACCTGCACTTTACCTCTGTACAGGAGTTTCCTGTAATAAAGACTGCTCACTGCTGCTCTCTCTCCCTGTGCAAAGTGACTGGTCTTTTATCCACTCCTTGTAGTTTTCTGAGGGCAGAATATGTGCAGTACACAAGTGATGCCACTGCTACTTTTACAAGGTAATATCTAGGTCATTTATGGCTACTGTTTTTTTTTTATGGGCTCTAGAAACATAGGAGATACAAAACACATTCAAACACATTCAAATCATATTAAAATGTCTAATGCAATGGTTGAAATTTGTTTATTTGTCACATGCCATTTAAAATGTGCCCTCCACTGTAAGCTGAAAGTCAAAAAACAGACAGTAGTTATTTCCTAGGCCTGAAAGAGTGTCAGGTTGACCTATATCAGATACAGGATTACAGAGATTAGCAACATGGATACTTAATAGCTGACCTCTTGCTTCCAAAGAGGATTGTAAAGAGGATTATTTGATAAAATATTTTATTCTATGTATGCTCATCAAGCTTTGCTTATCATATCATGAGCCCGATTAACGGAACAATAGCTTCCAAGTCAAAATCATGTACATTTTCCTAGCTACCCCAAATTTTACATACATTTTCATGGTGAAATTAAAGCAAATGATTCTTGAATCAGTCTGAATAATTTATGTGTGATGTTAACAGAAACCTTTCAACACAATACAGATGATTTACTACAGGCACATAGGCTGTTCACTTTGCATGGGAATTTTCCTTTAGCTTAGTCAAAAGTGGAAATACACTTTGCAAAGAATACCCAATCGCAAGCAGGGAAAATAAATATATTTGGCTTGCACATGATTGGCTGAGGGAAGTCAGCAGGAAATTCCTCTGCAAAGTGCAAATTCCCTTACAAAGTGCACAGCCTATTTGCCTTTAGTAAATCAAGCCTAAATGCTTTACATAACAGTTACTGACATTTGTTGCATTTACAGCTAAGGCGAATCAGTAAAAAGATTATTGCATGATATGGATATTTTCGGTTTTAGCTGTGTAGTGCAAAACACAGTTGATCCAGTGGATCTGTGCTGACCTTGCTGTGAGCAAAAAGGGTTGAACAATTCAGTCTGATTGGTAATATACAACAAATATATCTGTGCTAAAAAATAGCTAAGCTGGTTATGTGTTGTATGACCAATACATTACTGTATGGCCAGTAAAAGGAATTCTTCATGAGATGTCCTGGATAGTGGTTATGTGAAGTGGAGATTGTGTGGCAGTTAGTTCCATTGTCAAACAATATACCAGGTTACTTGTTGATTCCATTATACTAACCTCATTGCTGTAAAATATTTCATCACAGTCAGCTGTTTTGTAATGGCCGAACAGGATTGCATCATGTATTACCAATAGGGTAGATTTGCTTTTTACTTTTGCACCTGTGGTCATGTTCCTAGAGAATCAACATCTTCCTTGACACATTCCATGGTGATTGAGTTAAAGTGACTGAGTTACCCATGTGCCTATAAATGCTGAGGTATATTCCTGACCATCATTAGAACTTCGGAAACTGCTTATTCAAGCAGCACATGGTCTTTAACCTTGAAAAACAAATCCAGGTAAATATGACTGCTACTAGCTATACCAAGATCTGGATAAATACATATAAAAATATCCAAAAATGATATAGCCAAATGTCAAAAATCTATAGGACCAATCACTTCATCTCCTGCTACATAGACATGTATGCTTATGGCCCATCACCTTGCTTTGTTTGGGATTTTTTTTGTTTTTATATTGTTGGGGTCTTTTGTATGCTTTTGTTGCATGTAATAGTCATCATATTGCATTTAGGCTGGCCAAAGATGGGTTCATTAACAACAACAGGTAGTAAGACATGTGATCATTCACAACGCTGCGTTGAAAGCAAGGACAATGTATTGTAAGAACTTTGCTCTTATTGTCTTCATAGAAATTGATCATATTGGTTGGTAAGAGTAGACTTTGTGTATTGGAATATTTGCCTCATCTCCATATCAATGTTATTAATGTTTCCTAGCACTTTCTGCTATGCTGGGCGGTGTTTAAATTGAATTTTCTTCCCAGCGCCTGTGCTCCAGTTCCCCTTCCTTCTCTTTTATAGTACATCATGGCGTGTGGTACACACCTTACCATTACTGAAACAATGCATTTATGGGTATTTTCAGATTTTGAACTTCCCGCATGGTAGAATTTGTTGTGGCACACCATATCAGCAAGGGTGGAAGGATGTATTCAAATAGGCAGCTTCTTCCTCACTTATAGGAGTAGAGATATAAACAATAGAGTTAGAGATGAAGTTTCACAACTGACAAGTGTGAATCATACTTTGAGTCCACTAATGTGACTGCGCCATAAGTAGGTAACATAAGCACCATGTGTCCTGCAGTAACCAATATATGCTTTAGTGTGGAGTTCATACAAAACTCGACTCCATATCTTCGCAAAATATGATTCTCAGGCTTATATAACTTCTTGTCTTGTTGGTATACCTATTTCCATGATTATACCCGGATTGTGTAAGCCTATTCATTAATAAAGACATTAATGTTAATATAGGTGTTGGGGGGTGTTAGTGATTCAGTTCACAAAAAGTATGAAAAGACTTTAATGGAACACATAGAATTCTTTCTTTAATTCACACCAAATAATTACTGGGAAGCTAAAGGAAACTACATTTAGTGCATGAAGTGATGAAATGCAGAATTTCAAATGAGAAACAAGCCATGGATGAACTCATAAAAGAAATCACACATCATGTTGAAAGCCCCAGTGGAAAAAACTCGATGAAGTGCTTGTTACATGAATACATTTTCTTCATCATTTTTACAGAGAAAATTCCTATGGATGATTAACATGTTGCTAATATATTCAATTCCATTTAAATATTAATTCATAGTTTAGATTCAGGTCAACTAAGTGTTTCTAGACAACGTATTGATGCTAATAGGTTGCTTAGAAAGATTTAAATATCGAAGAGGTGACACGAGGAACAGCAGTTTAAAGTATTTTATATGATCAAAAAGGATATAATCAGCTGTCCCATTTCACCAAAGCAACACACAAGATGATGGAGGAGACAGTTTCAGAACAAAAGAAATTGTGCACAAATCAAGTCAGTAATGAATATTGGGTATATAAGATCTTCTCTGTATTAGCTTTTATTGTCCTCTCTAGGCAGAAGGCCAAGGTTACAGACGAGAGAACTGTTTTTGCCTAAATTGATTTTCTTGTAAAATTACTGATTTCACCATTGACAAAATTTGGCATAAGCAGTAACTTTCAGTTTGGCCCATTGAACAACTTTGCAAAAGCAAAAAGGCAAATTCAAAAAGGCAAAATGCTTATTTATAAAGTATCGAATATGACATTCACTGCAAGTTCATCATTTTATCAATTTAAAACACATGAACCAGGAAGATACACCTGCAGTGAATATTTGTTGAATGTCACATTTACTGCAATATATATATCCTCACTTCACTGTGTTAAGATATTTTTATGGTGTCACCAGATTCAGGTAGGAGCTGTACCCATATACTTGTAACAGTCAACACTTACGGATGTGCTACGGGATGTGTATTTTCTGCCTCCTGCTTCATGTGAAAGCAAAATGACACGTGGGAATCACAGCCAACTTTATCCCTACACCAGAAGTGCTAGGGAACAGCATCACTGCCATCTCACATAGACGAAGGGAATGAGATTGCATCTCAGTTACTGGAAGCAGTTTTAACAAAACAAAAACCCATAGTGGTTACAATTCTTACTAAAGTAATCAGCATAATAAATACTGTCAGACTTTAAAAGAAGCATGTCATGAGAGAAATGTGTATGTAGACTATAATGGCGGACTGACAAAATGCCAGTTGCCTGCCTATCATGTTGATGTTTTGGCATTAATATTTCCTGAGTCGAGTAAAAAAAAAAATCATCTTACTTTTCTCTTTTACTTCCTGCATATTTGTTCTGGGTCTGTAGCCCATCATGACTGGTTTAAATGTCAGGCAGTTTTCATCAGCACAGTGGAGAGAGGTCATAGATGAGAGTATTCTGTATTTGAAAAATCATTGCACAAAATATGAAACTTGGGTTTTGAAGAGGCACACACCATTGCATAAGTTTGTAAAATACATTTCAGATTATACAAAGTCGTAGAATAGTGGTTAACATACAAATTAAAAACCTAATCAAAAAAACAATTCCCTTCCTTCCTTATTTAGCAGCCAGAATACATACAAATACCATATTAGGAGATCATGTATATTGTCCCTAATTCATCTTTATCAATGTGTGATCAGTTCAACAATATTCTACTGCCTTGCGTTTTCAAGGATTTTGTTCCGATGCGTTTCGCCTATGCGCTTCTTCTGAATTGAGCATGTGGTATTCAAAGGCGGCAGTGTGCCACTACTTACTTAACACCATGTATCAGGGACATATAGGGGGTCCTATGTACAGAGGAAAGACATGCTCATACCTGCCCTCCCCCTATCCATTTTTTGCGGCAGGGATATTGGGATAAATGTTAAAAAATGGTGCATGTCTGAGTTTGGTCGGTTTTGGTGCATTGGCAACCCATCCAAATGGAGGGGTTGTCTTAACTCAAAACACGTTAATGTGCAACATAACAGGTTTTAACACACTGCAACAGATCAAATAGATCAAAATGGTCTGAATGTCCTACCTTTCATTTTGAAAAAATGGCTGTTAAAATAAACTTAGTATGGGCCAGCTCACGGACTCTCTGCTTGTTTTCTTTATCTATAGCTAGCTACAGAGTTGATGCTGTAGCTGACTATAATGCGTAACTGTGCAGCTACAAATCACTGGTGTGCCATGTTTATCAGCAGCTGAACTTAAAAAAATGAGTTGCTATTTAGGGTACGTTCACACCATTTGCAGTGCGTTCCGGCCAGATTTTGTCCGGAACGCACTGCATCACATTGCGGCCGGCTCACTATTTCGTGGGGCTGGAGGGGGTGTTGCGGCCCATTGAAGTGAATGGCACCGTAACCAAACCCTCCGGCCGCAAGGCGATCGCCCACACGGATCGTAAGTCACATCGTGCCTGCGGTCCGGTCCAGTGCAGTGCGATCAAAATAGTACTTTTGATCGCACCGGACCGCAGGCACAATGTGCCTTGCGATCCCGTGCGGGCGTTCGCATTGCGGCCAGAGGGCATGGCTACGGTGCCAATCACTTCAATGGCCCACCCCGCCCCTCCAGCCCCACGAAATAGTGAGCCGGCCGAAATGCGATGCAGTGCGTTCCGGCCAGACTTTGCCCGGAACGCACTGCATATGGTGTGAACAGGCCCTAAAGCTGATGAATACTGGGAGTGGTGATAGGTGGATCCAGCATTGCATTGCAGCCTGTTATACCAGGGTACAAATATATAGTTATCTAATGATATTTATCAATAGAGATCAGAAAATTTACTTCTATCATCTCTACTAATGATCCCCTAAATATATTTCTGGACCTCTGATGATCTAATGTACTCCATCCACAGTCTCACCCTCTCTATGAATAAAGTGTGTCTATCATAAAGTCGGGCAGTAAGTACCTCCAATCGCATAGTATTATTTAATTCAACTACCCACTCTCGCACCTGAGGGCTGCTTGTTGACCTCCATACCCTCGGTATTACTGCCCTAGCCGCTGCCAATATAGGACACATTAGTCCTTTTTTTAACATTGCAACCAGTCCATGATGGAGAGACAGCAATGCAACCTCTGGTGTCTCTGGCATACTTTTTTTTTTGTCCCGCACAGGAGAGAGGGTCAGGTGCTGCCAGATAGAGCGGTAGGCAGGAGAAGAACAGGATGTCACGAGCGGAGGCAACGGAGCTTCACCGAACACGTGCACTCAGGCTCACATCGCGGCCACGCCCCCGTCTCTGGCATACTTAACCCCGTAAGATGTCGTCCTATCTCCAGAATTGATTTCCAATATGTTCTTATCTGATGGCATGACCACCATATATGCAGCATAGTCCCCTCTTCCCTGCCACATCTCCAACACATCTTAGAGCTTTGTGGGTTCATATTATGTAGTGTTGTTGGACATCAAAACCATCTTAATATTTTAAAATTCCTCTACTGTATTAGTACTGCCATACTTGACTGAAAGGTTAAATAGACGACCTTGTTCCATTCCTCCTCTGTTACTGCATGTCCCAACTCTTGTTCCCAGGCTTTAATATAATACGGGGACAACAGATAGATCTGTGTCAATAAGATGTTATAAAGTTTAGAGACCATATGTTTACTTCCTTCCCTATTCAAACAGATCTCCTCAAATGAGATCAGATCTCCAAATACCCTGTCTTGTGAGCAGAGGGCTGTGTAGAAATGTTTAAGTTGGAAAATATTCTAGCCATTTACCCCTAATCGATGTATTCACTGGTCAGATAGAGGTTGTAGACCCAAATCATTAATAGCTTGTATCATTGGAGAGTGCTTCAAAGTCTCCAAAATCAAAAACCTTCTACTCTCAAGACCATGTGGAAAATCTGGGTTAACCAGTATGGGTGTTAGTGGGCCTACATATGTTGATAACCCATGCTTCCTAACCCTAACACCCCATATATTTAATACTGAGGAGATTAAGAGGAACCTAATCCAACATTGGTGTCTCTTCATAGGTTGTATCCAAGATATAGATGTCAGGGGCACTGCCACCTCCACCTGTTCAAAAGTCACCCAAAGTTTCTGACAAGCTGGTGAGAACCAGTCTAGCATTATATCTAATGTTACGGCCTTATGATAGACTTCCATATGTGGGAGGCCTCCCCCTCCATTCCATTTTCTTTTAGTCAATATATCATGTCTTAATCGTACTCCCGTTTTACTCCAAGTATATTGTAATAGGAGAGTACGTAATCTGCGAAAAAATAATCGGGGAATCTTTGCTGGGACCATCTGGAAGATATAGAGAAATCTCTGGAGGATGTCCATCTTAAATAATGCCATCCTCCTGAACCAAGAATAATTTTTCTTTTTCCATACATCCAGATTTGCTTGTGTAGATTATAAAAGAGGTGCATAATTTAGTAAATATAGTTTCCCCAGATCCGCTGGTGTCCATATTACCCAGGCAGCCTTGTAAAATACCAGATGAAAAACCCTCCTCTGCAGTTAACAATATAGAAGACTGGCACATCATTTGACCATTGATTAGGGTGAGTATTTGGGCTTTTAGCTTAGGATTTTTTATAAGTACCTCAGTGATTTGTTAGATGTGTGTGTGTTTATGTGTGTGTGTATGTGCTGGGAGAAATACAGTAAATGTGTATGGCTAGTGAAATTATTTTTAATTGTAGGTATTTCCTCTCACTTCCAAGTTGTACCTCTGGGACAGGAAGCAAAGTGATATGAGAGAAATGTCACCAGCACACCAGATTCCTCCAAGGAATAGCTATGCCTGATGAAGGGACCCTGGGCGGCCCCGAAAGCACTTGTGTTTTTGACATGAGTTTTCAATAAATCCAAGATTGATATCCTTGAAGGAATCTGGTGTGCTGGTGACATTTCTCTCATATCAGTTGCAACTTGCGGCGCCATCCACAGTCATTACCTTCCCTGAATACGGGGCTCTCTTCCATATTCCAGGAAGCAAAATGAATCTCCCCAACTGGACAAAGACAGCAAAAAAACAGCAAAATACTGGAAGGGTTTTTTTAACCTATCCCTACTCTATCCGAAACAAAGATAAAAGTTCTGGTTATACATACACTTTAATCCGAAAAGTGAGCCCGCATAGAGCAAAAACGGTTTTCCTGAAAATACATACTGTATGTGTTTACAATCTATGCAAAGAAACAAGGCTTTAAAAGGGAATATTTTTGTGATTTATAAATGAAATATTTATCTTCAGAAATAAAAAAAGTTTAAACATATTTTCTTTTTTTGATATAGGCAAATATGAAATATTGAATAATAATAATAATAATAATAATCATCATCATCATCATCATATCATATCTTTCCTTCTATCCCACCAGCATGAGGAGCTCTAATCTCCTTTTTACATGTGAAGCATTGTATCATTTCCAGCAATGCTGAAAGAAACCCTGCAGTTTACAGTTCCAAGTGGGGTTGATTTACAAAAGGATTAAAAGCAGTTCACTTAAAAAGTGAAAGTACACTTTGAAAAGTGTATGTTTACTTTGCAAAGTAAGTGATAATAAGCCTAACCTGTGATAGCTTTTGTGATAGCCCTATTACATGTGAGGGGAATTTAAAAAAAGCCCATCACTGGCTGGTTAAAGTTAGCACAGCTTTCTATTTACAAAGCTAATTAAATATTGACTTCTTTGCTAATTGAGCACCCCTTATTCCTTTTGTAAACTAACTATAATGAGTCATCACCATAGTGAGTCACCCCTTATCAGATGGCTTAAGCAGAGGTTTCAGCCATCTAAACAGAGCTCATCTCTCATCTGCGGCCTATTTAGGTGACCCATAATGCTCTGGAAATTCCTTATCACCGATAGTTTAAAAACGTAACCACATAGTAGACATCATACTGGAAATGATATCAGCACTATTAGTTTTACCATTGCTGTTATTGATGGGAAATACAGTATGTGCTAGGAGCTCTAAATGAATGTACAAAGTGCATCAATGGATGGCTCCAGTTATAACTAGGTAGTCATTGTGCCTCCTGCATGCACACTATTGCTGCATCATGGGGAAAAAGGTGGGTGGGTGGGACAAAAAATAGTCAAGATTTCTTAGGTGACATGAACCTTCAAGGGAACCAGTGAGGGCAGTTCTGATTCTAACCTGGAACAAGTACGCAAAACTGTAGTGCAGATTTTGCTTGGCTACATGTTCAAGGTTACTGACTCACTTAAAGGAGAACTATGAGATGAGTGATTTCCACTCACCTCATAGTTCTAAGCCGACCTGTGACAATGAGACTGTCACAGGTCGGCTCAGTAGATCGGGAGGTGAGGGAACACATACCGGGTTCCCTCACCTCTCGATCCTGTCACAGCTCTCTGCCGTGACAGGGGGAGGGGCTGGATTCCCCTCTCCCCGCTCCGATCTGCCAGCGCTGACTGGCGGAACGGACGGGGGAGGGGGCGGGTACAGCTGGCTCTGCCTCTAGATAGGCAGAGCCAGCTGTCACTCACGCAGCTGGGCGGATCCCGTCATCTACGTCGGGATCCGCTCCAGCTGCGGCGTCTCAGTATGCCGCGAGCTGTAGCTAGCGGTATACTGAGCTTAGGGTAACGGGAGGACGCTAGTTTGTGTCCTCCCGTTACCCTAAGGAGAACTATGGGGAAAAACACTGACCCCATAGTTCTCCTTTAATAGTTTAGCCAGACTAAAGCCTGGCCGCACCTTTAAAAAAAACTGCAATGGTAGTTGCCATATGTCTATTCTTGAGTTCACTTTCATCTCCGTCAGCTGCCCTGATAACCCAGCCCTGGCTTGTGGAAATCATTAACAGTTGTTTTTTACATGCTGAAGAAATGTCAGCATCAATTTACCCAACCTGTTTATTACAAGTGGATTTCAATAAGCAGCGCTCTCTTCACTGAACCTTAAAAGAAGCATTTGAAAAATATAGGATGCATTTGCAAGCTGCAATATATGACATGCAGACTTGGCAGGCTGCCTACTTTAGACTTAAAAGATTGTCATTCAGGGAAAAATAACTTTCTCTAACTAGACAAAAGTCAATGTTTTCATGTTTTACTACAATCAAACTGATATGCTTGACAATTTAATGCCTTAACACATAAAATATCTGTGGATAATCAAAATTACCTCAAACAATCATAACCATAGAGGGGTTTTTTTTATCTCCCTTACATAATGCCCAGGAAGATTAGCGTAAGACATTTAATAGTTTTGTTTAAGTAAGAAAAAAATCCTGATGTTTCATGCATTCAGGCATATTTTATATTTGTATGCATTTGGAGATAGTTAAAAACCATATGCCATCCCATTTTAAACCTTTGTTTTAATGTTGTGTTTTATTTAATTTTATGTATATTTTATAGCCTGCTTGCCTGTCAAGGAGATGTGGAAATCTGTTGGCATCCACACTGAAGACATCATTATGAAAAAACGCTCAAGGCTTTTTCAAAGTGGGTGCTGAGACAAGACATTTTCTTTTTTTGACTCCAGGGGTTGCTAATAGGAGCCCTTATTGAAGGCTATTGTCGGGTCAATTGGTAGATAGGCAGAGCGCCCTGAGGACTTTTCAGCAAGTCTATCAGGTAGCTTCTTAAAATAAATAAGAAAGGGAAGGATTTACATAAAAAAAAATGGACTGTAAAGACAGAATGAATTACGGGTAGTTCCAGACTTGACAGGGCTAATTTTAATACGTGACAGGTTGAGTTCAGCAAAATTTGTCACTGATCATGATGGAAAACTTCATACAGCTTCATTCTTGTATCTATTAAGAGATGTCTTGGTGTTCCTACAACCCGAGAACAAGTTCACTAGGGCATGTGATTCTTCTTCATCCATAGTAAAAATTGATATGAACTATTTCAAACAACTTCCATATAATTACCCAGAAGACTCAGTTAGGAAAGACTATATCTTTGGAGTATTCCTTTATCTTTTCAAATAAAAAAGTTTTTTTTTTCTTTTTCTCCCCCTTCTCTTTTGTTTCTTTGATTACTTCAGGCCTTGTAATCAAACTAAGCTTAGTTTCAGGGCCCTTGGGGCAGCATCTCTCAGCTCCTGTCAAGCTGCGTTGCAAAACAATCAATCATGTTCTCGCACTAACTTGGCGGAAGTGCCACGACAAGAAGAGTGCGATCCTTTGCTCTTGCCATGAAGTCTCAGTGACAAAAGTTTTTTTTTTCTTCCTCCATACAAGAAACTGACTGCATTTGGGGTTATGAATATGCAATGACTCTCATTAGTATTGAAACGCAGGAGCAAGAGCTGACATCCCCCGCCACTTTTGCTGCAGCAGAGTCGTCTAATGAATTGTCTCACTCTTTCACAGGCACGTTTTTTTTTTCTGTTGTGGCTCCCAGTTCCAAGGGGAGTCGCCCAGTTTGAGAATACCATTGACTGCTGAAATTAATTGCTGAGGACCTCTCTTGATTCTGCTAAACATTGTTGTGATGGTGTTTAAATTGTCAAAACAGAAAAGCGTTAAACTCTGCATGAGACAAAATCTTCATAAAGCAGAAAACCCCAAAATAGATATATAGCGCACGATAAGTCATACAAATATCTGACATCCTACTGGTTTGTTTATTAGATGGCTGAATGGGGGGAAAAAACTGAGCCGAGAGCAACTTTCTTCTAATGAATGGACTGCTAACACACAGCTTTTCTCAGAGTCTTTTACTATTTTAATTCTCTTTCTGTGTCCTTGGTCCTCAGCCAAAAATTTTAAGGCTAAGACAAGCAATCTTTCATGAATAAGTTACAGATAACGGTATGCTTTTCATACACTGATTAAGATATTCAGGCAAAGTGATGTGTATTGCATAAAGAGATAACAGATACATTCAGGACTAGCTGGCTGTCTTTTTTTCCAATGGAAAATGTTATGTCGATTCTTTAGTGACAGGCTGAAAATTAGAAGCTTTCTTGCTGTGTGATCACATAGTATACAGTAGAATTATAAATGAGGTACAAAAAAACTGTATTGGGTTATAAAGAAATGAGATGAACAGATAATATATTATGTAAGTCAATGTGATTGTGAAGCTAAAAGATACCAATTTAAAATGAGACCTTAATTAGATAATTGATAATTTATATTATCAATTATCTATAATATATAATATTATATATTATTGATAATTTTATTGTATATAAACATAGACCTTTTTGTTATTTATGCTTAAGACATTTTTCTCTACCTCTCTGTTTCTTTTGCCATTACGTGTATAATATAAGGTACCGCAATTGGTTATTGCACCTAACAAATGTACATGGGGGCGGGGTGCAACCTGATTGAAGGATCTAAATTTAGTTGCTGGATGGTTGCTATATACAACCCATATGAGATGTGAGAAGGAAACAAAACAATGGCTAGGCCTTTGAAGTAGAAAGACATACATGATTGGGAGGCTGTGAATTGTATAATATGTGAAGACACTCAATAAGTAACATATATTCCCACATATTACAATATTTAATAACCTTTATATTGTAACACACCCTGTGCGTTCTATCAGTGATCTATTGAGCTGAAAACTGTGCTCTCTACTCGTGCTGACTGTTGTAAGTTAGCATTGTTCCCATATCTCTTTGTGGACTACCGATCACTTCCCTGTGATGTTATAGAGAAGACAATGTAGGTGTTCTGTGGTACTATTAAACTTCATGTGCTAGAGTGACACTGCTGTTACTCCATACATACAGTACAGAGTGATGTTTGTCACCCAAGGGAATTGTGATGGGTGAATTGGCTTGGGTTCAATTTGTGGGCAGGTTTGACGAACGTGTCAAAAAGTTTGCAACTTGCAAACTTTAATGCAAACCCCATAGAAGTCAATGAGAGACAAATCTTCAAAATTAATTATCTCAATTTTCAAGGCTAAAAGGCTGGGCATTGTCAAACAAAGGCCATGTAGCCCGGTACTGACAGGGGACATGTACCAATGCAAAAAAATTTAAATTAATTACTAAATACCAGGGGCGGACTGGGCAGGGGGGCAGGGTGGCAATTGCCCCCGGGCCTCTCCGATGCCGTGACGAACGGCCTCTGTAATCCCCGCTGCCACCTGCACTGGCCGACTGGCCCGCATCCGTTGCGGCTCTGTAATCGGCGGCCGCTGCTCCTCAATGGGGTCCTTGGGAGGCCCCAGCGGGCGACCCTTTACAGTGCCTGATCAGAGGGCCACGTCTTTCTGATCCAGCTGGATCAGGCAGATGCAGTCCTCTAATCAGGCATGTTAGAGGGCCGTCTGCTGGGGGCCTTCCGAGGACCACCTTGAGGACCGAGCGGCCGCCAATCACAGAGCCGCATCGGATGCGGGCCGGCCGGGTGCAACGGCTACAGCAGACCCCCCCACAACCAGGGTCCATGGAGCCCCCACTGACCACCAGGGCAAGGTAGGGTGACAACAATTTAAAAACAAAATCCTGGGACATTTTATCCCCGGGAACATAAAATAAACCATTAAAAAAAAATACCTGACCCCTGGATCCACCAAAAGTGCGGCCTCCCATCTCCCACGCTGTCAGAAGCTGCATACAGCGGGTGCTGGTTACTACTTAAACTGGCGCGCTGTGTGCTGCTTCTGAGAAGATACGCTATTAGTGTAGAGGGACCTATGTAAAATGCGCAGCCGGCTTCCTCGCTACGCTAATAGCGTATCTTCTCAGAGGCCATCCTCCACGATGGCCTCTTCTACTGAATCGTCCAATGAACCAGCAGGTCTCCCTAAGCGTTCAAGGGGCTACGCAACGGGTCAGGCAAAAAGATGCCATGCATCGCTTGAGCTGGTTTGTTTAGGGGACAGGAGTCACAGCGGGACATAAATTCTGTCAGCTCTGCAGAGGAGGCCAGAGATGGTTAACGTCATGGCAGCTTGAGCCAGGAATGGTTGTATGCGACAATGGCAGCAACCTTCTCTCTTCCCTACGCCTGGGAAAGTTGACACATGTACCATGCTTGGCACATGTCCTCAATTTGGTTGTACAGCGTTTCTTAACCAGGTACCCAGGGCTGCAAGATCTTCTGAGTCTGTAGCCATTTCAGGTGCTCATACCCAGCCAGTGTTTGTCTGGCTGAAATTTATTTATTTTATTTATTACAGGTATTTATATAGAGCCAACAATTTACAGAGCACTTTACATAGTTGCACATTCACATCAGTCCCTACCCTCAAGGAACTTACAATCTAAGGTCCCTATCTCACATGCATACATAGAGGGCCAACTTAGAGAGGAGCCAATTAACCTACCAGCATGTCTTTGGAGTGTGGGAGGAAACCAGAGTACCCAGAGAAAACCCACGCAAGCACAGGGAGAACATGCAAACTCCCGGCCGGGATTCGATCCGGGGACAACCAGTGCTGCAAGGCAGAAGCGCTAACCACTTTGGCAATGCTGCAGCGGCTGCACGTGCAGCGGAGTGCCATCAACGATACCTGTGTTAGTATGGCACAAGAACAGACTCAGGGGACCTTGGCTTTTTCTCCCCACGTCAGTGGCTGCTGATAAAGGATGCATGCACTGTACTGTCACCATTTGAGGAGGTGACGAGGATGGTGAGGAGGGACAGTGCATGCATCAGTGACACAATCCCTCTCGTGTTCCTGCTGGGGCATACTCTGCAAGGAATTATGGGTAGGGCTCTTGAGGCAGAACAGTGGGAGGAAGAGGAGGACTTCCTTTCCTCTCAAGGCCCCCTTTACGCAGAAACCATTCCTGTGGGTCTGCAGATCACACAAAAGGAGAAAGAGGAGGATTATGGCAGCAGTGGGGGCATTGATGCAGAGGATGACATATGGCAGTCCTCAAGGGAGGGTTTTCTGTCCCCAGAAACCCAAGGAGTAGTGACCATGAAGACTCTGATTCTCATGCCTCCTCAAACTTACAGTGCATGGGCTCCCTTATTCTGCAAAGCCTGCGAAACAACACCAGGATTCGTGGTATGAAGGGGAGGGATCATTACTGGTTGGCAACCCTTCTTGATCTCACAGAGGGAGCACAGGATGAAACAACTTGAGGGCGCATCGAAAAGAAACTTGTGTAACACCTTTCCAGCCACTAGTAGGTTACCAAGTCATGAAAGAGGTGCTTCTGAGGCTTTGGTAGGTCAAAGGAAGAGTGATGGAGAAGTGGCCGCCTGACTGATTCCTTTAGAAGTATTTTCAGTCCTCAGCGCCCAGGGATGTTAACTTTAGGCACCTATCGGCTGCATCTGCATCATATGGTGCAGGATTACCTAGGGGCAAGAACAGACATGGAGAGCTTTCCAACTGTAATGTTCGGTCCGGGTGAACTAACAGACTATATGGATCTCAACTGCGGTTTTAGGGTACGGGTATCAGAGTGGCAGCTGCACCTCGCTTGCCCCGTTTTTAGGAGAGGCTGAGAGGGAGCTGCCTCACATCATTCCCCGCTGGGGTGGAGGCTTGGTGACCACGGTGTGTGGGGTTCAAGCTGGAGTAAGTAGAGAGTCCGTGCAGTGGGGTATTTACCTCAACAGGGCCAAATGATCAGCGATGGTGAGTATACACAGCAGTTTTAGGTTAATCAGTAGTGAGGAGTTCTCACAGCAGTGGAGGTTCAGCAATCAATGGAGAGTATGCACAACAGTAAATATAACCAGCAGGTATGAGCATTCACAGCATTGGATGTGTTAAGCCAGCAATAGGAGTATTCACAGCAGTAGATATTATACCAGCAAGTATGAGCATTCACAGCAGTGGATGTGTTAAGCCAGCAATAAGAGTATTCACAGCAGTAGATATTATACCAGCAAGTATGAGCATTCACAG